>NW_027657054.1:0-44155 GCF_964235325.1 Thermobia domestica | reverse complement strand
GGCTCATATTTTTAGCAACTGTACACTTTTTTTTTTATAAATTTTAATATTATACAGTATACTATCGTCATTACGACATTTTCTTTTAAAAATATTTCTGATAATTTTGATATTTTACGTATAGTTTTCATTTATTTTGGTTTCAAGAATTATAGTTGATATATTGTACCGTATCGTATTTTTCAACTATTTTAGTTTTAATAGTAGCTTTATATTTGTTTCTCTTTGCTGTTGGTGGACATTGCGTAAGGGTGACGAAAATCGACTGGAAGCCTTCCAAATGTGGGTGTGGAGAAGAATGGAAAGAGTTAGTTGGGTCGAGAGGAAAACGAATGAGAGAGTGTTAGAAATGGTGGGTGAGAAAAGAACACTTTTAGATATTATTAGGAAGAGGAAGAGAAACTGGTTGGGACATTGCCTAAGAAGAGATTGTATCATGAGGGACGTCCTAGAGGGTATGGTTGGCGGGAAAGAGAGGGAGGGGGCGAAGGAGACTACAATTAATGGATGATATATAAACAGAAAGATCATACGCGAAAACGAAAAGGTTAGGGGAGGACCGTGGAGCATGGAAGCTTCTCAGCTGCGGCAAGTGACCTGCCAATAAAGGCAGAATACCTACACAGAAAAAAAGAGCCTTGTTCGCAAGTAACAATAAAAGAATTGTTGGTAAACAAGCAAGTTCATTTAAATAGGGACCAAACAAATGATTGTTTCTGACACCCATATCAGTTTGTTTAAAAGTGCGTGTTTACCAGCAATAGAAGCTTGTTTACAGAACCTAAAAATCGGTTTGTTTACTGTATGCAAACGAAGGACTTTGTATCTATTTACAAAGTGCTGTTTGTTTGTAGGTAACAAACGTTTGTGGTGGGACACCAAATGCCATTTAAACAAATGTTTGTTTAAAAGTGACTTCTGTGATTTGTTTGTCAGAACAAAGTGAATCAAAAATCACTGGAATCGCCGCAGATTCTACTATAAGTGATAAATTACTTGAATGTATTACTGATTTCCATTTTTTATAAATGATACAACATTTTCTGAAGGAAATCTATGCATAAATTGCAATTTTTGGTTATATCTTTATTTATATCATTTATAGAAAATAATCAGTAACATATTGAAGAAAATCATCACTTAAAGTAGAATCTGCGTGACATAATAATTAAGAACTATTTGTGCTATTGCCATTGTTTGTTACATAATACAATTTGTTCTATTATAGAAGGGGAATTTACCACCTGACAAGTCATAAACATAGATCAGTCACAAGCATACGTTGCTTCATTGTAGTATATATATTTATATCTATATCTATATCTATATCTATCTATCTATCTATCTATCTATATATATATATATATATATATATATATATATATATATATATATATATATATATATATATATATATAGGGTGTTTAATAAGTAATGGTCATAAATTAAACCGTAGATAGTACACACCAAAACTAACAAAAAGTCTTAGTAAACATGTGTCCGCAAACGCTTCGTAACGGAGATAGGGGCGTCAAAAGTGTGGGAAAATGAAATTTAGAGACGAATATCTTAAAAAGTATGAATCGGACAGAGGGCGGTCCAATGAATGACTATGGAAGTCAGACCTGCGCTATGCAGAAATGCATGGTTGATAACTCTGCAATGCGCGCGCAAGGGATTCCCCAAAGAAAAGATGGGATTCCCGGAAAATTGTCCAAGGAAATGGGGCTCGAGATGAACATCAAGAGCGAGTCTATCCACCAGTAATTCATAGGTCGTGGTACCAATTCGAAAGTTCGCAAAGATACAAAATGGCGGACAATGTTTACGTGCCGTGTGTTGTTGCATAACCAGCAGGAAATGAGGGAGGTAATCGAAGTGTGGTGATGTACGTTGTAAATGGCTCCGGGGAGAATTCCGTCAACTAATGCATACGTACAAGTGTAGCAGCATTTAAGTAAATCAAACGGTATGCAAGGCAATGATGAAGCATTATGTGCTAAGCAGTTAACGAATATCCGGAAACTGGGCTGCAATGGGAAAAGCATTATAACATTCGAGTATGTGGGAGGCGAATATGAAACATTCCGCATGTTGAACGCGTAAGTGTATTACAAGAAGCGAAAAATGATGGACATGTCGTCTTTGTCCATATCAACAAACAGAAATCGTCATGTTGGTAATGTGTACTGTATTAATCATAAGGTAAACAGTAAATACCCAGATGTGTAACTACAAAAGAGTTGCATAAGAAATTAACCTACTTAATCATTAAAGTAAATGCTGGAAGTGTCGTCCATTCATGCGAATGCATGCTCGTACCTGTCTTCGCAAAGATCCACGTACTCGTGATAATATGTTGGCATCCTGTTGAATATGTCCGCAACATTGTTCAACCCTTTCTCGAACGTCTTCTAATGTTGCAACATGGGTAGAATAAACTTGCGATTTCACATGGTCTCAGAGAAAGAAATCTAAAGGCTATTAAGTCCGGGAAGCGCGGTGGCCAAGCAATAGGACCCCCACGTCCTATCCACTTTCGTCCGAATCGGGCATGTAAATGGTCTCTGACACGGTTAAAGAAATATGCTGGCGCTCCATCATGCATAAACCACAGTCGCTAACGCCTATCGAGCGGTATATCTTCGAGTAGAAGCGGCAAATCGTGTTGGAGAAATCTCAAATATGGGATCCCAGTTAATGCATTAGGAAAAAAGAATGGCACTACGAGCTGATCACCTAAGTGCTACCCACACGTTTAAGGAAAACCTACGTTGATGTCCTAACTTCACTATTGCAAGTGGATTCTCAGTGGCCCAGATATGAGATTTGTGAAAATTTACAATGCCATCCTGGGTAAATTGTGCTTCATCAGCAAATAGGACGTCATCAGTGAAATGATGATTGCCAGTAATTTGTCTTCGGAGCCACTGACAAAAGTGCATTCTCACCGGAAAGTCTGTGGGGGTCAGAGGTTGGACACGTTGCAGATGGTATGGGTACAACTGCTGTTCATCGAGAATGTGCCATACGAAAGCATTGGATACGCCTTCGGCAAGTCCCACACGTCTTGTGCTCGTTCCTGGGTTTTCGTCCACTGCCTATAGCACGCGTTCCGGGAATCCCTCCGTTTCTTTGGGGAATCCCTTGCGCGCGCATTGCATAGTTATCAACCATGCATTTCTGCATAGCGCAGGTCTTGACTTCGATAGTTATTCATTGGACCGCCCTCTGTCCAATTCATACTTTTTGAGATATTCATTCTCTAAATTTCATTTTCCCACACTTTCAACAGCCCCTATCTCCGTTACGAAGCGTTTGCGGACACATGTTTACTAAAACTTTTTTGTTAGTTTTGGCATATACTATCTACGGTTTAATTTATGACCATTACTTATTAAACACCCTGTATATATATATATATACAGGGATTCAGGCTTCAAACCCCCTTCGGAAACTTCGTAAATCTTTTAAAATATTTTACCTTGTGTTTTGTCTTCACCAGATAAGCATTGACAGAAAGTTAACCAAATTCAGACCTAAATATTTCTGGATGTGCACTTTCTATGCAATCAAAATACTTTATTATGAAATACAATGGAAGCGAGTTTTGTGGTGCAGGAACACCGTGTGCGTGAGTTTTCTAAGTCCTCCAGTTTTTACTTCCTTCACGCCATCTTTTTTATCCATTTCATCATCGTCGTCTCTTTTGGCCTCAGTGCATAATCGTCGGCCGTTGAAAAAAAAAGTCAGTTTAACGTTCTTACCTGTCGAACACCAAGATGCGTATCACACCTAGAACTTACCGTTATTTTCAAGCAGCCACAAAGAACAAAATAATTTAAAATGAATTTCATAGCTCTTAAAAACCTTGAAATAAAGGTCGGAGGAAAATGAGACCCTATTGAAAAAATGTTATAATTTCTGTTAATATTAATATATTTTCATGGCACAAAATGTATTTTACTTCATAAGTTGTAGAAAAATTTAACCACATTCTTATGTTTATTGTTAATAAATAGAAAAAATAAAAAGATAACGCTTCTCGAACTGGGGGCGAGCAAAGATAATAGAAGGTTTGTGCTAAACCAAAAACGCGGTCTTTTTACACATAGAGCAGGTTACTGAGTCAAAGTTTTAAAAAAGTAAATATAACTGAATGTCAAAAAGGTTGAGTGCAATGAAAATACATATACCTTACTGAATATTCATTATAGAAATTCAACAATTTTCAATAGGAAATCTGATAGCAAATACTAAATAAAAAAATGTGAAAGTGATACATTTCAAGAACTTTATTTAGAACATTCAAAATATCAGTTACAGACACTTTTTTGAAGTTTTACAAAAAAAATTAATTAATCTTATTACAGAAGACCACAATGAAAGTAGCCACGTTTCTTCAGAACCCCGTAAATTCTCTTTTATTTTATTTGGTATTATCTACCTATCATTTGTGAGACAGAATTTTGAACTTTTATAAAAAATGCGTTTCACACACACAAAGGCTTCCATCTGGACAAGATATCTTCAACAAAGGATATGGAGATATAAGTTTATTCATTTCCATAAACAAATAGCTTTTTTCTTCCGTAATGACATAAGTATGATTGTGCCTATAGAAATATTCGGTAGTATACTTTTTGATTATGAGATACAAAATATCATCAGAACACATAATGGCACATATTCCACCGAAAACAGGAAAGTTATCTTCAACTGAAAAACACACCATCATACACTTTTTGTATAAAGTTCCACTAACTTTGACCCATGGCGTTACATAACACTCCTTATTCATTATTGAGATACGTTCTTGAAAGTTGTAGGTACGTTGCAAGTCAAGAAATGTTTTCTTCTCTCCAGGTCCAAATATAATTTCACGGATTAAAGATCTCATAGTCATAAACCGTTTGAGATTTTGAAGTTGATTTTTCAATGATAAGGTGTACGTAATATTTTTTCTACAGGAGGTAACAGTAGCAAAAGTTTTCAGCAATTTATGTTTTGACTCAAACCGCATAGACCACAAGAGAAGAAGTGGACCAGACATTTTCATGATCAAGGGATAATGTAACATGTGGTGGTGCTTAGGCTTCAATGAATGTCCATACAGCTCTATATATAGTTCGTGGTGTTCTACTATTAAATTTTCCAAAAGCAATTCACAACCTTTTTGATAACCACTACATGTTATTATGTCAATGATTTGCCTCAAAAGCAAGTACAGTTCCCACACTTCATCATTACAAGGAATTAAGTCACCAATAAACAAACCAAGGTACCGCACCAAGCAGAGGATCTGCGAAGCATTCATACGTAGAAAGCCTTTTGTCAACTGTTCTGCTGATATTTTTGGAGGTTTATTGCTGCTTTCTATGTCCCCATAATCAAAGAACTGTATTCTGCTATTTAATAAATCTAATGTAAATAAATGTCTGTCCGTTACGTAGTACTTTAAGATGTAAGATAATTCATAATTACATACACCCTCTAGGACATCGTGCATTATATCTACCGCATAATTTTCAACCACATGGAAATCTGGTATTTGATTCCAAATACATTCACTTTTTACACCTGTTTCACTTACATTATTCAGTAATACAGCATTTTCGTAATCATTCTTGGTTCTGCGCATGGCAATAGCAACATTTGTACTAGAAATCAAATCATTACGGTGAATTTTACAAAACCTGCATGGATAATTAGCGGAAAATGATTCTGTGAAACCTAGAATAGAATGCAGACCTAGATTATCTCCAAGGATAACCCCCAAAATGAAGTACACTTTTTGTGATGTGTCAGTTAATACAATATCGATTCCATTTTCTTGTAATTCAATGATATCCTTAATTAAACTCTGGAAAACCGCCTCAATTCCAAACTTAATTCTATCATTTGAATGAAATAATAACGCTAACAAAATATTTTCCGTCAAAGAACGCAATTCGGAGGGCAAAGAAGAAAAAGCAACGTATACAGCGCCCAACTTGTGTACACCGGCACGTGCGCCAAGAGGATTTCCTGTTTCAAAGTCATCAAAATACAAAAAAAAAAAAAAAAAAAAAATTGGAAACGCAATTTTACCCTTTAAACCTTCCGTCTTCGCTTGCCAAAAGTCACCTTGAATTAAATTTGTTATAATTGACGATTGGTTTTCCAGTTCGCTCATATATTACAAACACGCTTGGAAAGCATTTGGTAACTCAAAAAACATTTTCATAGTGTCTTTTAAAGGAATGTAGTGAGCAGAGACAACCTCAGGTACTAGAGTGGCACTGCCATTAACTTTTCTGCTTCTATTTGCTGTACCTAAAATGACTGTTTTCGGATGAACAAAATATCCAGTTTTTTTCAATTTCGAAAAACGCATATACTCTGTGGAGCATATCGAAAATGAACTTTCTAAGGACTCTAACATTGCCAATACATTCTCGCTGTTTCTCTCTGTTCCATTGCCTGTTTCAATATTTAAGATTTCCCTTTTCAAATCTGAATTTATGATGTTATGAAGAAATTCACTAAAATCGGAGAAAATGTCTTGAACACTAGAGCGTGTAAGCAAGGGATTACTATACAATTTTGCAATCAATAGCTCCACTTCCTTTCCTACGAAATTTTTGAAATTACTACAAACTGTTTCCTCATTTAACGGCATGTCTTTACTAGTACAAGCGCGATTTTCATTTACTTCTGTATTGGGGGAAGTAACATTACTATTGTCATTCGTAGTACAAAGAGGATCACGAGCTGTAGTTAGAGTACTTCTTACAGTGATATACTTTTCTATACATTTATGTAAATGACGACTAAAGACACCAGAAGACTGAAATGACCTACAACATCCATTCTCTATACATTTAAAAATACAATATTCTAATCTGTGATGGTGATATTTTAAGTGCAGAATAAGATTTCTAATCCCTAGTTTATCCATTTTACAAATAAAGCAAATTGGCATTCTGAAATATAAAAATAAAGTAACACAACACTTGTAAAATGTTATTTCACGTTGATGATCAGTATTGCATACAAACGAAATACGCCTTATTTTACCTTAATGAATTATATTACAAGTTACAAAACTTGAATGATATCTTCTATGTACATCTTAAGCAAGGTCATTCATAAGTGTGGAAACTGACATTATTTTCTTCTAATGTGTCGTTGTAATTTCGTACACAAGTCTCTGAATTAGAAGCCAAACTTGTTCACATTCTACAGGATATTTAATTTGCATTACAAAAAAGCATTTAAAGAAAACATCCACGGCCTTGACAATACTATTGAAATGATACTGCACCTGATCTATTACCACATAATAGTCCCTTATGTCCAACATTGTGTTTCCAACCGCGACAATAAATGGTTGAAGGGTGAATTGATGTGTGGCCAACAGGTTTTTTCTTTCTTCCAGTTTCGCCTGAACATCGCCCATAACCTGAAAGTAAGCAGTATTAATTAATATATGCATTTTCCGTTCAGCATCAACTCTATTCTAGGATTTTGACACATGAAATGTGACTTCTATAATAAAATACAGGGAGGAAGTGAGACACATTCTCCTTTAGAATTGGAGCATATTTCTCAACGGTAAACTAAAAATAAATAAATAAATCTGTAACTGGATAGTTTAAAAAAAATCGGTAATTTTAAAAATACTTTCCAATTTTTTAAATGTCGCCTAATTATTTTTCTTTAAAGTTGAAAAAAATACTGAACACAGACATTTTTTAGTGAATAAATTTCTGAATCGGGTGAAAAATTTCTAATTATTCGAGAATAATATTGATCCTTTGTGAATTTCCTCAAAACCAATATTGGTTTAGAATTTGATTTTTAAATAATTGTTGAAAATTGTAGCCTTGGAAAATTATAAATAAAAAATCCCAAGACCATATGAAATATAATACTGGTGAATTACCTGTAACTTCCGACTTCTAATTTTGAAAAATCACCTTTAAACTTTATTGCAAGGCGTCCTATCTGAACAAGATGTAGCCGTGCCTTTTGAAGGAAGTCTTTTAATTTTTCTTATCTTCAAAACTTGCTTTTCAGTTCTAATTTACTAGTAATTAGCAGATCGCAATATGTAAATAATATGTAAATATCGATGTATTTATTTTCATATGTTATATGTACTAAAAGTAGATTCGTTACGTAAAGCAAGTGTTTTCGTTACAAAAATAACACTCAAAATCTTAGTCCGTTTTGCACCATGCAAGGTTAAAATTCGTTTCTCTAGACATTTCAATGAATGTGTCTAAAATGGAAAAGAAAACGTTAATTCTTTGATCTACCTCCTCCGGATCCGTAGTAGGGAGCTATCAGGCACTGTCACTAAGAAACCATATGTTACCCAAAAATATATTAGAAGGTACCACCTTAACTTCACGATATAATATATTGCAATTTCGATTTCTAAAATAATATGCTAACTAGTGTGTATATTATGACATACCAGAGCACGTGTTGCCCTGAGTTTGCTTCATTGGTCTTCCGTGTTTGAATTATTGCCGGCTTGTATCTCATCATATAAAACACTGAAACATTTTTCATTCCCTAAGCAAAAAATCTCCAATTTTCTCTGATTTCCTGCTTAAGTATCACTCTGAGTCAGTTTTTCATATCACCTCATTTTCTCTATCCAGGGTTTCCCTGATTTGCAAGAACCCTGCTAATATGTTTATAAAATGGGTAGCGTCCAATCTGTTATAAATGTTAAACAAGATGTTACGAGTAATGAAAATAATAATTATGACTACACGGACAATAAATGGCGAGAAATACATCAAAGCAGCAGGCCCTATCACATGATGTGGTATGTCAAGTTTTAATTTTATCAATATACAATACTATAGTATATGTTAATTACCTTCACATAAGATATAAATCCGTCTACAGATTCTTGGCAAGACGGTTTCCACTTTTTACTTCCAGAACAGGAATGTATTGAAGGACGACATACAAATGGAAGCAGCGAAAATATACCAAAATTTCTTACATCTGCAAAGAAAATGTTTATAACTAGTTATAAATGTCGCATTACATATAATGTAAATGTTGTTTTAAAGAATTTCTTTCACTTCGAACGAAATAAGATAATGCGATTAATGTTTTTTCAGAGCTACAAACAGTATAATTATAAGAAAGAACGAAGAAGAAAATCCGAAAATTCTATTACTCACGTTTTTTTTTCAGTTGCTATGTACTGAGCTGTGTTATAACTAGACATCGGATGTTTAGAAAAATGATTACTTTTTATGGGTAGACATACAGAAAAATAGGAATGACGCGTATACGAATCATGAGAAAAGAAATTATTTGATGAAATTTTATGTTGCCTGTTTTCGTGTAAATGTCTTTTTAAGCATTTTTCGTGAGAAATTGTCCCTTTTTCACCATTTAGTGGATTTCAAAAGCTAATCTGCAGATGGAAGGGAACTGATATATAGTACTTTAAATTATTTTCTCATACCCTAACTCCCTCTATAAAAAGTGGTGCCCAAGTACAGCACAACTGTGAAACATGGATATTTGGATAGAGCATACTAGTCAGTAAACGATGTCCTGATTCGACTAAAATAGGTCCCATAGTATTGAAGCTATGGACCTTTAAAGTTCATTTCTTCACGTTTTTAGCAGCTTATAATCCCTGGATAACGTATTTCTTCACCCAGGTTGATGTATACTTCTTCTCTTAGTGTGAGGAATAATCTCCCAAACATTATAGTGTTGATTTGAAACATCTCTGGTGGCATATTTTGTTTCACAACTCGTGTTTCAGTGAAATGAAATGAAATCTTTAAGTTTAACGTCCCACTTTTATGCCGGTTAAGCTAAAGGAGACGGTGATAATGAGAAATGAGTGAAATGGTGAAATGAAGAAAGTGGGAGGAAACGGGAGAACCCCGAGAAAACCCACGAGCACGGTGTTTGTCCACCACAAAGTCCACACGGCGCGAACTGGGATCGAACCAGGAACCCCAAGCTCCGGAGGTGAACGCTCTACCACTGACCCACCGCGCCCCCTTCGTGTTTCAGTTTTTGTACAGAACATCAAAACATTGTTGTATAAAAATGCTCCTTTTTCAATTTTGAAAATACTGCTCTTTCAAAATGGAAAGAAAATTACGTTAGTGAGAATAGCGTACTTCAATGAAAAATTAATCTAAAGCCTGGAATGTGAATATTATATTACATCTTCATTTAATAATATTTGTTAATTAAGGAAACAACCGACTTTTATGAAACCAGATGTTCTGTAGGCGCAAATATCATGAAGTACGAAGTGAAAAATCGCATAACTAGACCGGGATCCTACCTTGGAACTTCGACTTAAATGGTGAGAGGTAGGCCGAACGTCCCGGGTTAGAGCCGCGATCTAGCCATGCGTATTTTCACTCATTGTATTTCATACATTCATATATTTGAAGCAAATCAAACTTTTTCTACAATCAAAGAGTATGAGTGTTCAAGGTTCAAATATTATTTATCCTATTTTTGATCAAATAATTTTATGCGGGATGCCTATGTTTATAATACAAATTGTAAACACACACATATATATATATATATATATATATATATATATATATATATATATATATATATATATATTGCGAACATGCGCTTCCCAAATTCTTACCTTGTTACTGTTTACGAGTGCTTTAAAGGAAATTTTAATGTCTTTTTCCCCCTATTTTCAAGATTTTGTCTTTTTTGGCGATTTTTTCTAAGCTTGTAATATCTAGTTGCAACTTGTATTTTAGTTGATATATAAGTACATTCAGTTTCAGAAACGGTAAGAGAAGTAGATCGTACAACTTTTTTTTATTTCCTTGGAATACAATGTTCTATATGGATTTTAAAGATACGATATTAGTTATGTAGGAGTTACCAGAAGCTATAAATACGTTATTATTTATGTAGGAGTTACCAGAAGCTATAGCTGTTTAGCTAAGCATCTATGAATATTTTCTTCAATTTCCTTTTGATTTAAAACGATTACACATAGACGTATAATGAACAGTTTTTTCACTTTAACTCACCTTCTTTAACTGACTCATCAACAAGTTTTAAATATGGAGCGACGTCTTTTTCATTCACCCTCGTTTTCATCAATTCATACAATTTGCCCGACAAATCAGACCATTTCCTGAAGAGATTATTTGTTCGGTTTGGGAAAAGACTTTCGAAATTATCTTCCACCTAAGAATGAAAAAGAAGCATAGTTCATTTCCTGCATTAACACATGAAATGTTCTTGGAAACGACAAAGAAACTATCTTTAAGGGAATTCAGAAGTTCGAGCGACACTTCGTCTCTGAATTTGAGAATATGGTGGTACTTTCTTCGAAATGCGAATGAGAGGACACGGCATTATTATAGTTTTAGTTTTCCTTTCATTAAAATTAAGATTCGCCATATAACGTTGTAACGGAAAGTGATTCCCTATCTGTGAGACCCATTTCAAACACTCACGCCTTAAAATATTTCCTGCTACATTTTCAGTACCAACTATTCATATGTCTGCTATAATAGAGACCGTTCAAAAAGAATAAGAAACATGTGTGTGAGGAAACGGCACCATTTGGATGCAATATGTTTTCGAACAATAAAGCGTTTTCGGCAATAGTAACCGAAAATTTCTCCCAGTGTCTTTCACCAATTAATTTCGGGATACGTATACAAAAGTCAATTACAAATAAAATTCGAAGTGTAATATAAAATAACGAAAACACCAAGTATAAGAATTTCAGTTTGGAATATGGATGAAGCGATACAACTTGCATGTGAGCCTTGTACTTTAATCCGCTTGAAATGCTTTCATAAAAATATCAAACTACAATACCTTCGAAGTTCCATTTTGTGCAAAGAGCAATGGGTTCTTTTAATGTCACTTTTTCGTTAAATTCTGAAAAAATAACATGCAAGATGTTTAGCAATTGGTTATGGGACATTGAGAGTCAAAAACGATGGTGTGACGAAGTGGCGTGTAGATATATTATTTTGTTGTACGGGCATATCCTCTATCTTGTAACATCAAGCGTTTATAACAGTTTCACAAGTAATTAACTTACCAAATTGTACGATGTGGGCAGTTTCAAAATAGGCCATTCCTCAAAAAATGTAAAGACCTTCTCTCCTAATACTGCTCTTTGCCAAATGGCTCTAAGGTCACCGTCCTACAGCTCATTTTTGCGATTTAAAAGAAATATTGAAAAAGGATAGGTTTATTCTGAACTTTATTAACCAACCCTCGTATAAATCAAAATGTTCTAGAAACTCTTTGTCACCGCTTTGGAATGTTTGTTCATCTGTGTTGGTAGACTTCCGTTCGATTTCATAACCATATACGGACATACGACGCAGAAACAACGACTCTCTTTGTGAACGTTCTCTAACTCCGGAAAATCGGTAAAGTCGCAAAAACATTTTACTTCTCTTCATTGCTCAACGCTGATTTGATTATTTAAAATGGCCGCACTTCTTCGGCCAAGGAGTGTGAACTTGGTAGTATACGTCATCATCGGGGCGCTCGAGCACCTAGAACTTATACACAATAGCTGACTGGACAAAGGGGCAGTTGCTCTGCACCTAATCGACGAGGCAATCGTCGACGTTCGTTCCAACGCGCTTCTGAAAGCAGCATTTAGGCTGCCTATACTCACTTTTACCAATAGTCAATGACGTGCACGTAAACGTTCTGTGTTAAAATTCAAAGTGATAAAGTTTTCTATCTACATGTGGAAGTGATAGTTCGTTGTTCTTCACATCAAATTTTTACGTAAGCATACTCGTCTGATAATACGGCGACAACTTGGAGTTCTCATCGAGGAAGTAGCAATTGACATTTCATGTTGGGACTTCAACTTCAAAAACTACGCATATATTCGAATACAGGACAGCGGAGGTGCAACGTCAACAGGCTAGCCGAAGAAACACGTGAGTTTATTAACATTTTTAGCCACAGTACCCGCTATTTGAGCCACCACACCGTTGTGTTACTGATACTGAGTTGTTAATAGTAGATGTATTTCAAACATACATTCTTGTAATACTCGTGCTTCTATAGTAATATTACACTTGTTTTATCAAAAAGTTATTTTGTCATTTGTTGTAATATTATATTTGTAGCCTAACAAATTTATTTACGTTGTGTACATTTTCGTTTATTGCGTTTCCAGCTACCGCATAACGAAATTGTAGGCATGGGTAGTGATCATAGTCGTCGTAAAGTGGCTGGAAAATAAAAGGAGAAAAGGGCGAAGTATGAGACTGAGAAATTAATTCGAACCACGACGTAAATCACGATTACACCCGAAATGGCTCAACCGTGACAAGACGTACTTTAATCTTGAGATAGAACTGCATTTAATTATTTCAGAGTTCATTTATTAAAATACGAAAATAGTAAACATTTGAATCACGTAGTTGCTAGTAGCCAACTGGGCGTAGAATCATGCGTAGATTGTTTTAACTCGTGAAAAGAAAAGAGAAAGAAAAGAAAAAGAAAATAATAAATAGGATTTGAAAAAGGAAAACAGAAAGTAAATTCAATTACCACAGAAATATTAGTAGCATCATTTGTTTCATGTGAGATTAAAGTGTTTTGTCCATTCGCGAATTTTTCTTCCGCAACTTTTCACAGTACAAAAGCACAGAACAGCTGATTCCACCCGAACACACAAACACGTATATACATTCTTATGTATGCACCTTCTTTTTTTTTATATATCATGATGAATGAGCAATAATTCGCTTGTTTATGTTAATTGTTTATCGAAACACTTTTACGAAATGAAAGGGTGAAGCAAAATAAAAATTTTGTGTAACTGACATGATGTAATAGTTTGAGAAAGGTGTTTGTTTACATTGTTATTTACTTCAAGTGTTTGTTGCTGCATGCTTTGTATTGTGATTTGGTTTGTTTTAAGTTAAGTAAATATGGAAGCGTATATTTTAGAACAATTTCAGGCAATGTTAACAGAACAATTAGAGAAACAGTCTGAGAAATTAGAGCAAAGTTTAGAGAAACTAGAAAATAACAGTAAACGCTTAGAGCATAAAATTGATACTAATAACGAGCGAATAGAGGAATTGGCAAACGAGTGCGCGAACAATAAGTTAGAGTTAGAAAACAAGTTTGATTGCAAATTCGATCAACTCAGTACCGATATTACAACCACTAACAATTCCATTACAGAGGTTCCTGTTACATTAGCTAATCTAACCAAACGCGTCGAGACAGACAACGCGGAACATAAGAAAAGCATTGATGAGTTACGAGAAGTTGTTCGAACGGTACAGGTTGAGTGTAGGCAAGCCACCGAAAAACAACAATGCGAAATTAATGTTATTAAAGAGGAAGTGCAAGGGGTAAAAAATCAAGTGGATGAAATCGAAAAATGTCAAGTACTTATGAATGGGAAATGTGAGGTTATTGGTTTCCGAGTAAATAAGCATGAATGCACCATACAGGAATTGAACGGGTATGTTAAAGAACTCGCGGAAAAAACAAGTGAGATAGGTGAAGAAGTGCATGCGCACCGGCAAATTTTGAAATTGAATAGTGAGCGATCAGATGGAATCGAACAGACCCTAGAAAGCTTTAGAGAACATCATAAAGCCACTGTAGAAATGATAATTGAGCATTTTGAAAAACAACCCGCTGTCATCGTAAAATCCGAACATGATCGTGACTTTACTCATGAAATGCATAAGTTAAAAAAGGTAAACCGTGAATTATTGGCGCGACAAGAGTACATTGAAAACAAACTACAACAACTACATATTAATGCACGCGGGTCTCCACGTAAGGAAAGTCAATCTAATCATGAGTACCACGATTCAGACTATCAAAGTGAGAGATTCGAATCCGATGGATCTGATAGTAGTGTGAAACGAGTATATTCACGCAGAGTTTTTAAGCCCAAACGCGTCATTCAAGTCAGAGATTTACAGTACTTACCGAAATATACCGGACTTCCGGATGGCACAACTGCACGCTCATATATTCAGGATTTGAAAGAAAAGGCCCTAGTTGTAGGGATATACGAAGATGATTTAGTTAACCTCATCCCCTGTCTCGTTGAACAGGTTGCTAAAGAATGGGTCACAAATTACCCTCGAGAATTTGAAACTTTTAGTCAGTTCGAAAGAGCATTAATTGATACATTTGACTCAGACACCATTGTTGCTAGCCAAATTGCTTCGTGCAGAAGCAAAAGATTTGATCCCAAGACCCACGACAATGTTCCCAGCTTTGCTACCAAACAGTACCAACAATTGAGAGATTTGAACCCGGAAAGCTCACCTGCGAAGATCATTGCAAGCATTATTGATACTTTACCGCGCAGATATCGCGAAGAACTGACGTTACATCCGTGTACAAGGTCTGTATGATAAGTAATGAGACTCGCCGCGCCGCGGCGCGCGTGTCGCTGGAGCGGGTTTGTCGGTGATGGAGGATGTAGGGGGGGGTCCGAGCAAAGCAACGCACCGCGCGTCAGTTGGCTCCGAGCCTTAGTGGAGCGCGGACAAGCCTTGGACAAAGCCCTTGTGAACATTCTTGTCACGGCGGAAAATCAACAAACATGGAGGGTTCCATCGAACAGCGTTATGCGATCAAATTTTGCGTTCGCCTGGGGAAAACGGCTACTCAGACGCTTTCTCTCATCACGGAGGCCTACAAAGAGGAAGCCCTATCCAAAGCCCAGGTGTTTCGTTGGCACAGTGCGTTCCGGAACGGCCGGGAAAGCGTTGAGGATCTGGAGAGGGCTGGACGCCCGACAACAGTGACTACGGACGAAACTGTGGCAAAAGTGAGGGATCTCCTGAACTCAGACCGTCGATTATCGTTGAGATTGATTGCTGATGAACTCGATATGAACCACACAACAGTGCACAAGATTGTGACGGAACAATTGGGAATGAGAAAAATCTGTGCGAAACTGGTGCCGCGAGTGTTGACTGACGAACAAAAGCAACGACGTGTTGATTGTTGTCAGGAACTGTTGAACCTCATGAACAGTGACCCTAACTTTGAAGATGACGTCATAACAGGTGACGAGTCGTGGGTGTTCCAGTACGACCCTGAAACGAAACGTCAAAGCGCGGAGTGGCACACTCCTGCGTCCCCGCGCCCCAAGAAGGCCAGAATGTCGAAGTCAAAGGTGAAAACAATGTTGATTGTTTTTTTTGACAATGTGGGGGTGGTCCACAAGGAGTTTGTACCCCAAGGACAAGCCGTCAACGCCGCCTTCTACAAACAAGTCCTTGAGAGACTGCACAAGAGCGTCAAGCGGAAAAGACCGGCGATCGCTAGCCGGTGGAAGTTGCATCACGACAATGCCCCTGCCCACACCGCCTTCTTAGTGACCTCCTTTTTGACCCGGATTGGGGTGGAAGTCCTTCCACAACCACCCTACAGCCCAGATGTGAGCCCGGCCGACTTCTTCCTCTTCCCGAAGCTGAAGCCACGCTTGAAAGGAACCCGTTTTGCAGACGTCACAGCCATCCAAGCAGCCGTGACCACATTTCTAAAGGACATGCCGGCTGCTGACTTCCAGGGGGCGTTTGCAGCGTGGAAACATCGATTGCAGAAGTGCATCGACGCAAGAGGAGAGTACTTCGAAAGCTTTTAAGTCCCTGTACAGATCAGATCAATAAAACAATGTTTCCAGACCTGGTCTCATTACTTATCATACAAACCCTGTACTTCTTTTCAACAGTTCTTAGCAAGCATTGCCAGAATTGAATCATTACGACTCACTGAAAACGGTAATATGAAGAGAAATTACAATACGTATAATAGTAATAATTATAAAGATAATCGTACATTTCGCGTGCAACAAGCTCGAACAACAAATAATTCATCTAATGCTCAACAAAGGAATAACAGGCGAAACAATCAGGGAGACGGTACTCGACAAAACTCGCGTGATACGAACAGTCAGGATGCTGAAAATGCACAAATGAACAACGAACAGAATCGAACCCAAGAACTCCGCAGTGACAGGGACAATAATTGGCGTGGTAATAATAATCGAAGACCAGGACAACGTCGCGGGAATAATAGAGGACGGGGAAATTATAGACATAATTGGAGGGCCCAAAATAATAATAGGTCAAACCAGAACCGAACCCAAGACCAGTCACGCGAAGAATCGGAAAACTGAATGAAGACGGGTTTCAAGGGGGGACATCCGTCGAAACAGCCACTAATCAAATCCCCAATAATGTATTCCGTGTTTGAAATTTCACATTCGAATCTGATTCAGATTTAGATCAGGATGCTAGGAGTGACACTGAAGACGATAAATTCGAAGAAAAAATAGTCAAAGCGTATGGTAGGCAATATTCCGCTTACATTAATACACGTGTGAATGGAATTGAAGTAAAAACACTGTGCGATACGGGAGCAGAGACTTCGTTAGCCTCTTACGACCTGTGGAAAGAAATTACAAAAGAAATCTCATTTCCTAAATTACAACCAGCTGATGATGTTCTTATTGTAGATTATAGTGGAAAGTTTAAGAAAAAGTGCAAGGGTAGGACTGTTATACCAGTTGGAATAGATTCACTTACATTTACATTGGAAGTCTTTGTTGTGGCAGATTTAAATGAGAAATTTATAATGGGCTTGAATGCATTAGAACAATTACAAAGCATCATCAATCTTAGTCAAGGTAATATTTCATTAGAATATGATAACATTAGGGTGGTTGTCTCCCTTTTGCCCATCGAATCACCAGGTCGTGACGATGACAGTGAGTCTTGTGTTGGATCAGCTGACGAAGAAGATGTCAGCGTAAGACAACCCTGTATAAATAATGTTAATTGTGGTCAGGAAGAAACTGTTCTTAAATGGGTAGCAACATCACAACAATTGAAAGCTGCTGTTGATCGTGCTAGTACATTAGGCCCCCATCAAAAGGAACAACTCTTGGATTTATTGTTTCGATATAGAGAAATTTTCACGAATTATCCAGGTAGATGTAAAGGTTTTCAGTATGAAATGGAGATTGATACTAATGAACCCTTGGTTCGTAAACAGTATCCCATAGCATACAAGCATTTACCGTTTGTACGAGGAGAGATTAAAAAGTTGTTACAGCTGGGAATAATCACTAACAGTCAATCTATTCATAGTAACCCCATTCTAGTCGTCCCGAAAAAGAACAATAAACAAAGATTATGCATTGATTTGAGGGCTGTTAATGAACATTCAGTTTTAAGGCAAGTCAAACCAGAGCGCATAGAAGATTTGTTAGCCAAATTACAGGGAAAACCTTTTACTAGCGTCTTGGATTTAAATTCCTCGTATCATCATTGTCCTCTACATCCAAAATTTCAACCGTATGCGGCATTTAATTTTGAGGGACAGTGCTATCAATATCAGCGAGTACCTTTTGGGTATAGGAATGGTGGGCAAGCTTTAAATGCTATGATGTCTCATATATTAGGCCCAGAGTTACACAGCAAAATCATTCGGTACATCGATGATAATTTGATCACAAATGACAGTTTCCAGGAGCATTTAAAGTTGTTAGATCAGATCTTTGCCAAGTTTAAACAGTATAATATAACATTGAATATCGACAAGAGCTTGTTCTGTGCACCAGAAGTATCATTTTTGGGGTACATCATCAGTCCCGAAGGAATAAAGAAAGATGAAAGGACCATAAAAGCAGTCAGGGAATTGCCAGTACCCACCAACATTAAAAGTTTGCAATCTGCGTTAGGATTATTTAATTGGTGTCAAAATTTCATACCGGACTATGCTACAAAAGCCGTTCCGTTGTATGCATTGGAAAAGAAGGGTAAAAAATGGCAGTGGACTGAAGAATGTGAGAAAGCTTTCAATCAAATTAAAGATGACATTTGTGCAAATATTTTGCTGTCACATCCTGACTTCACAAAACCTTTTTACGTCCAGGTAGATGCTTCGACCGTCGGATTGGGATGTAAATTATGGCAAGAACAAGACGGGAAACCACGAATCATTCAGTGTATTAGCCGTACCTTGACCTCATGTGAACGTCGGTACTCGATTTCGGAACTTGAATGCCTTGCAGTTATATACGCTTTGAGAAAATGGAGACCCATGTTGTTAGGAAGACGAATTATTATTGTCACTGACCACCATGCTCTTTTATTTCTTAAACGTGTAAAATCTTGGAACAATAGGCTATCACGCTGAAGTGCGGAAATTAGCGAATTCCAACATGACATTGAATTTGTAAAGGGAGAGACTAATAAATTTTGTGACGCCCTTAGTAGATTATTTCCATCGCATGAACATAGATTGCTTAAGGTACATTCCTTTCAAGTATTACAAGACGAAGTTCTTAATATCTCTCCTCAGCGATTAGCAGATCTTCAAAGAGAATGTCCAGACTACAGAAACGTCATACGTGTTTTGGAAGGAACGGTGGGCGAAATTGAATTTCGAAACAGTAGATCATGGAAACAAAATTATAAGTTAGAAAATGATATCTTGCTAATTCGAGAATTTCACCATCCTAATAAGTGGAAAATTTGTATACCACCAGTTTTGGTTCACAACATACTCAACGCGTACCATTCTGATGTAGGCCACCCAGGCACTGATAGAACTATTGCATTCATTTCCAAAGCATTTCATTGGAAAGGATTGAGAACTTCGGTCAAAAACTTCGTGAGAGATTGCATTACTTGTGCTCGAATGAAACCAGATCAACACCCACCAGCCAAGCTGTTAAGTACCATCCCGTCACGCCGACCGCGAGATTGCATCTCCATTGATATGTTAGGAGCGTATCCAATTGGAAAATCACAGAAGCGTTTTGCTCTTGTTATTATGGATTTGTACACACGGTATTGTACAGCATTTGCATTAAGGAGTTCCACAGCCAAAGCGATTTGAAGAATATTACTTTCCTATGCTTGGACTGCCTCGATTTATTCTTTCAGAAAATGCGCCAGTTTTCCACTCTAAATGTTTCGTTCAAGCTATGAAAAAATACAATGTGGTCGTGAAGTATTGTACCGTCTATCACGCTCAGAGTTCTTTGGTAGAGAGAGTGAACAAAGAACTAGTTCAAACGTTAAGAACCTTATGCTCACAATCACATACGGAGTGGGCTGAAAATTTGACACAGGCTATACTTTTGTATAATTACTCTATTTCACAAAACCTGGGAGTTTCACCAGCTAGTTTACACCTGAACATAGATTCTTCACGTTCCATATTTTTGCATTTTGGTGTTAATGTTAAGGAAGATGTATCTGACGAGGATGGGATAAATTGGAGCAAAAAATTAGTTTTGGCCAATATGAAACGAACTGAAAAAATCAAAAAGAGGAATAAAAGGTGGAATGAAACCCAAACACACAGACGTCTAGTGCGCGTGGGAGACTTTGTATTTGTGCGACAGCACAATGTGAGCAGCCTTATAAAGAAACAAATCGCAAAGTTTTTTGAACTTTTCCGTGGGCCATATATATGCACTAGTGTGTCAAGTAACGACAGGGCAGTTGAGTTACGGGACCCTTTGAGTGGTGAAAGTATAGGATATCAATCTATGGATAGGGTCAAAATCTGGACACCTACACCACAAACGTATAATACTTGGTTACTGTTGGCCAAGAAACACTTACCTGAAGATGAAATTGGTAAATTGCAGAACCTTCCCCATCGACTTGAGACAATCGATGATCCGTTACCTCTGTTGCAACCTGAGTGTGAAATTCATAACTATCAAGAACCCATGAGTGAAGACAGCAACGAAACACAGCTTAAACAACGTTCTGTACGATTAGAAAACATGCATAAGATAAATCATTTCCTGTATAAAACACGCGATTTGTACCTCACTGATTATTGTATGCGCTCGCCAGAGTGGACCAGTGAATGTATTAAGGTGGTTATGCCTAACTACTCCAGCGGACTCCAATTATGGCATTAAAAAAAAAGTAAGTAAGTGAAATTAAAAAGTAAGGAGTCGTATCTTTCTTCTTTTAGAGACAATTATAGAAACATAAAGATCGTTACTTCCTTTAGTTAATTATTTCCCACCGAATTTCGAAAGTTAGGAATTTGTTTTCAGTTTCAAGTGTGTGCACACGGTTACCGACGCGCCCAGCCAGAGGAACCACCAGTACCCATTCATAATCAGGTACGTTCATTTAAATATCATGTTTTATTCTTTCTTTGCAGTTTTGGAGATGAGAGATGAATGTGAAAAGCAGAGGAAGGACAGCATTGGAAATTTTAAATAGGTAATCATTTTAGATCGCGATCTCGTTTTTTGAAAATTTTAACAAGGCCCCACCACTTTTGAAAATTATGGTTATCCCGTTTCGGATACGGAATTTCTGTATCAAATTTTTTGTTAGGATGTTTATGTTTTGTATGTTTTATTCCTTTTCAGGTGCTTCCAGTCTTGGGAACCAAATGTCATTAATAAAATTTTACTACTTCATTTTCTTTCGAGTTTTTATTCATTCACCTTTATGTTTGTATAAACATTTAGCTGTCCCCATACCATTAGGCATTTAGAGAAATGTTTGGTAATTATAGATACTTAACATTCAATTAGAGAAATACTGTTGGATGTTACGATTAATTATGAAATTTGGATTTTTGAAAAAAAAAGCATGTTTTTCCTTCAGTTAATGAATCTTTTCATCTGACTTTGTCATTAAGTATGCCCAAGAGCATAATGATTTTTGTAACATAAGACTGGTTAGGCGTCGAAATACTGAAAATTAAATAATACTTAGTATGGTTTTGCAAGTAATTGGAAATAATGTTGAATTCAAGAAATCTGTTTACGAATTTATTCACGTATAGTGTTCGTTATGTAAAGTCAGTGGGTATTTGTTACGACATTAATGAAATTTGAAACTTAATTGAATTCAATTACATAAACTGTTTTACAAGTTAAGAAGAGGCAAAAGGTTGAAAAATATGATTCAACCCTTAGAGGCGTCACTACTATTTTCTTTCTAAATTACAGTGACGAAATCGGTGTAGCGTCCCATTGGGCCTCAGCTAGTGTGTGAATTTGGCCTTTAGACACACACACTTCTAAATTCCATTTCGGCTTGTAACACTCTAAATCTATTTATTTAAGGACAAGATATTTAATTTGACGCTTAAAATTTCACATTTTATTAGATATTCATTTTTAATTGACGAAAAGAGATCATAAATTGTGTTTATTTGGGATTTTGGTAAATAACTTTTTCTCTTCTTCCCTTCCTGTAGTTCAGTTTTCACGAAAAGTTACATACATTTATAATAACGCTTCGTGAAAATTGAACTACCAATGAACAACCGATACAATTTGGTATCGAAGTATAAAATGTTTTCTTTTAATTAGGTAGCAATTACCTACAATAAATCTGGATTGTAAAATTGGAATTGTGATAAAATTGGCTTATAAAAATGGAAAATATATATAATATATATATGGATTGGCCGTACAATATTATGGAAACTGAATAATCAAAATTATTATCAACTTTGAAATTCATTAATATCGGTAATTTTGAACAAAATTTGGTAAGTGTTGTTTTAAACTTTGAAAATAAATTTATTCACGGAAATGAAAAAAAAAGGAATTAAAGGAATGAATAATATTTTGCATCGCAAAGAATCCAATGTGGAAGTATTCTCGTTATTTGTGTAAGTTTGAATCAGAAGCTAATTTTAGCTCAGTGAAATGTTTTCGAAATTAGTTTTGTTCGGTTGGAAATGTTTTGAAAAAAAAAGTCAATAATAATTGTTTAAAGTAGATTTAAGTAAACCACGAATGTGATATTCTAATTTTAAATGATATTTGTCAGATGTAACAATTAATTCAGGATGTGAAAATTTTCTAATTTCAGTTCTTTTCAATCTTTCTTTTTAAAAGAGTCTGTCGGTTCTTAAGTGAACATTGTATAATTTTCAACCCACTGATTATCATGGCCGGACTCGTAGTATTGACCTTATTCTCTTGTTTCGTTAAGGTCATTACAACTCTGTTATTTATTTTTCATTACCCATATGAAAGAAAGATAAGCATGACATGTTTGTGCTGGATGCCGATTAGCGTTCCCTTACGCACTCATAATTCTATCAGTCTGCTGGAAAATTGTTATCTTGGATTGTAGATAATCATAATCTTAAATGTGTAAGCTAGTATTCTCGATTGTGACTTTAATCTTGGCTATGACTTATTTCCGGATGTGACGATATTACTGATGTTGATAAGTGCATTTTTGCCAGGAGGCCGGCACATTTTTTTGGGCTAGCGCTCTTTAAAGGAATGCAATCGTAAACCTACTAATTTTGTAGGTAGGAGCGAGCCTAAAATAATTAATAGTTATTGAATGGTAGATGATATTGAAATGCAGGGCTGTAGTATCGAACTTCCCTCCCCCAGGGTATTCTTATTGTCCTTTTTATGTGTTTATTTTCTCGAAACACCTTCTTTAGGTCTAGATACTGACAGCCCAATTTGGGTTGGAAAATTTTACCCGGTTATGACATAGCTACGATGCGTAAAGCATCTAGCTGGGAGGGACAAAGGATCTCGTGCAGGAGCGATTTATTCAAATCGTCGGGGAGCTCAACGACCCCGCACACTCCAGTTATGGGAAATAGTAAGTCGGTGCCTTTTGGTCTTCGGGACCAATTCATTAACCTATATTTTTGTTTAATTAACGACTTACAACCTGTGCTGTCAACCAATGACACTCAGGATGGCACTATGTAAGGCTTAACCGCCGTTTAACCCATGTATATATTAAAATGTTTTAAAGTTTATTAGTTATGTTATGTAATGCAAATATATAGATTGATATTTTAACTATTTTGCATATTATGATATAATCCATAAAAATGCTAGCGTATAGGCAGGTTTTGTTTAGTTTTGAACTTTACTAGTTTACGAATAGATTTTACATATTTAGTGAGAAAATATAATTAGAATTTAAACTTTGTTCATATATCGAATTATATTTACATGGTATATTCGTATAATTCCGATTATTATTCTGGAAAACAAATATTTAGAAATGAAGAAGTAGTCCTAATGTGGAAAACATATTTAAAACAAAAGAGAGATTTGCTTTTATAATTTTCACAAGTTTATCTATTGCTCAACGACTCACACAAAGGAGAGAATACCTAATTCTGTTTTCTTTTGTTTTAAGTAATTCATACAGGTGAAAAATTTCATTTAATTCACTTTATTAGAGTTTCATTCATTTCAATATGAGAAAAGTATTAGTTGGAACTTTCGCTACATGGTTCATTTGAATACAACGATTGCGATTAAGGAAGTATTTTGTTGTTTATCCGATTATTTTTGTGTTCGAAAGTTTGAAAGGAGAGAATATCGTTTCGAATCAGCACTTGTCAATAAACTCACACAACTATAACGAAAATTTAGATTGAATTCGAGAATTTCGAGAGTTGAAAAATTTGAATAAATAAATAAATAATGGAAAGAAATTGGTTCATTGTACAATTTAATAGTAATTGATAGATTCTATTGCTTATAGTATGTTGAGGCAATCAGATTTAAATTTATTTGGCATGTTGATATTGATAATGGTCATCGAGCGAACAAAATGATTGTGAGCAAAGTATTTTGAGCTGTATACGTTTGAGTTCAACTGAATGGCAATTGAGCATTACAAATAAGTTAGGGCTATTTTCAGATGCCAAAGGCTGTATAGAGCGGCATCCTTGTATGGATTTATTTTTATTATATACGCGTATGTTGACGTGGTGTCAAAGGCCATTAAAGGGCGACTCACGTTTGGAGGTAGATACTCCTTATTATCTCCCGAATACCTAGTTTGTTCCTAGACGAGTAGGGAATGCCTTTTCTAAGTGTTTAATGCGTTTAGAGGTGGATTGTAAATCCCTCGTATTATGTGATATGTGTTTGCGTTTAATGCCCGTAAAATGGAGTTGTATTTTGCTTTTGCCAATGAGGTGTTTGTTGAAAATGAGATTAAGAAATGATTGTATCAGCCAAAAGTCGTATGTTCGCCTATGTGATATAAGATCAGTGCACTAGTGTTGATATCCACATACTTTTTGCAATAAATAAATAAGTAAAATAAAAGTTTACGTTTGTTGTGAGTAATGCTGATAATGAAAAAAAAAGGTGAGTTGACATGTGAATCAAAATTTATTTGAAACAATTCGATGAATCTCTTGTTTGTTGTTTGAGCAATACGATTACTGAAACTTGATAGTATATTTGATTTTAAATTCTTTTTATTATTTAATGAGTTGAAATATAGTATTTTGAACAATTAATATGTGACTTACATTATAGTTATTTTGTGAATTCTTATTTTGAAATTTTTTGTGGGATTATTAATATTTTACATGTATGAATATATATATTAGTTGATATAATCATTTTGATATTATATTAGATTTTTATGTTTGATAATTGAGTGGTATAAAAACTATGAATAAGAAAATTTAAGTATTGATTAAGTTTGTTGTAAAAAGGTGCATATATACACACAGCACACTACACAAAATACCTATACTAGGAATTCCGATATTATCGTTAACTCCGTTGTTAGGCTACACTTCCGAAATCGGTATACACATTTTATTATTGTTTAGTAGTTAAGTATTTTTAATATTAATGTTTATTTGTATATTCATTGGTTTAACATGTTTAAGTATATCATGTGCTTTGCAAAAGATGATTGAAAAGTGAATTAAGATATAGTTAATTATGGTGAGAAACCAATATTTGGAAAATGAATAAATGAACAAACAAAAGGAACTATAAGCTGGAAATATAAATAAATTAACAATGAACAATTTATTAGTGGTGGCATAAAGGTGGTTTTGTTTAAACAAAAGGTGGCTTAATTCGGACTTAAAGGTGGCTTCATATAAATAAAAGGTGGCTTTAAAGAACGCAATAGGTGGCTTTAATAAAGGTGGCTTGCTGTCATACAGGGTGAACAACCTCCCAGTTAATGAGTGAAGTGCAATATATAGTGCAATCCCAATACGTCGAATTTTCATAGTGAGTTCCCAACGATCTTCGATTCATATACAGTGTGTCCCATGATATAGTGATTCTCTAATAAAACTTCAGTACACTAGTGGAGTGGATTATATACAGTATACTCCCGATATATTGGGTATTTATGGTGAACTTTCAGTGATAGTCGATTTATATACAGGACGTTCCCAAAATACAGTGACCCTCAAGTGACATTCCAGTATGAACTATTAACCCTTCAATGGCCAGGGTTCTCTGAACAAATTGAAGCAATTTGTTCGGACACTGCTCGGGCCCCAAAAGGTTGTCACCGTCCTACAGCTCATTTTTGCGATTTAAAAGAAATATTGAAAAAGGATAGGTTTATTCTGAACTTTATTAACCAACCCTCGTATAAATCAAAATGTTCTAGAAACTCTTTGTCACCGCTTTGGAATGTTTGTTCATCTGTGTTGGTAGACTTCCGTTCGATTTCATAACCATATACGGACATACGACGCAGAAACAACGACTCCCTTTGTGAACGTTCTCTAACTCCGGAAAATCGGGAAAGTCGCAAAAACATTTTACTTCTCTTCATTGCTCAACGCTGATTTGATTATTTAAAATGGCCGCACTTCTTCGGCCAAGGAGTGTGAACTTGGTAGTATACGTCATCATCGGGGCGCTCGAGCACCTAGAACTTATACACAATAGCTGACTGGACAAAGGGGCAGTTGCTCTGCACCTAATCGACGAGGCAATCGTCGACGTTCGTTCCAACGCGCTTCTGAAAGCAGCATTTAGGCTGCCTATACTCACTTTTACCAATAGTCAATGACGTGCACGTAAACGTTCTGTGTTAAAATTCAAAGTGATAATGTTTTCTATCTACATGTGGAAGTGATAGTTCGTTGTTCTTCACATCAAATTTTTACGTAAGCATACTCGTCTGATAATACGGCGACAACTTGGAGTTCTCATCGAGGAAGTAGCAATTGACATTTCATGTTGGGACTTCAACTTCAAAAACTACGCATATATTCGAATACAGGACAGCGGAGGTGCAACGTCAACAGGCTAGCCGAAGAAACACGTGAGTTTATTAACATTTTTAGCCACAGTACCCGCTATTTGAGCCACCACACCGTTGTGTTACTGATACTGAGTTGTTAATAGTAGATGTATTTCAAACATACATTCTTGTAATACTCGTGCTTCTATAGTAATATTACACTTGTTTTATCAAAAGGTTATTTTGTCATTTGTTGTAATATTATATTTGTAGCCTAACAAATTTATTTACGTTGTCTACATTTTCGTTTATTGCGTTTCCAGCTACCGCATAACGAAATTGTAGGCATGGGTAGTGATCATAGTCGTCGTAAAGTGGCTGGAAAATAAAAGGAGAAAAGGGCGAAGTATGAGACTGAGAAATTAATTCGAACCACGACGTAAATCACGATTACACTACTATTCCTCCAATGGATTAAAATTTCTTCACTTGGTCCACAATTTTACTTCAACCACTGTTTGCTTTCTTCTGCAGCCCGGTAATCACCTAATGGTTGATGTTCTTCTGTCACGTAAGCTTCAGTATCTGAATCGAAAGAAAACGCAATCACATCATAAATTTTATACACCCATCGTATTTTTGAAACGTTTTCCAATTATCAATAGTGATAATTATCAAATTCTTCTGATTGATAGTAAATCTTACGAAAAACTAAATCTTAAAACTTCATAAGAGCAATCTTGGTATACGTCTGTCATACAGTAATTACCGAAACTTTCAATGTGATCTCCTATCTTCTTCAGCAGCCAATTCCAACATCAACAGCAATTGTTTTAGATCACATTACATGTAAAGAATTTGCTGTTAATGTATAAGAAAGAGGCGCTGAGCAAGATGGGAGTTCACCTTGAAAATTTAGACAATTATTATACGACAGACATATAACAAGACGAATCAATGTGAAAATTTTTAATCGTGAGTCACTTAAGTTCTTTTAAGTTAATACAACAATATTATATCTACCTACACATATAACTATTGTAAAATATGTCTTCATATAATAACTCCTTCAAAAAAGGGAACAATGGTTATACAAAATCTGATTTAGAGTATGTTTTTCAACTTATTCTTACCTTTCTTATTTTCTGTTTGATTCAAATTACGTGATGAACTGTAATGTTTTACAATCCCTGTCTCTCTCAAAATTTTCCTTCTGATTCTATATTTGTCAACGAGCTTTCCTTTTGCAATACGCTGGTTACGTCCCTCAGTTTTCGGAGCCACAAAATATATTCCCTACGGAAAATACGATTATTATGGTAACTTATTAAAATTTGCGTTTTCTGGCTTTTAACAACTTTGAAGAATTTTCTGAACTCCCGAAATTACTATATTTCTGACAACTAAGTACTCTTTACGTGTCACTATAGGTACTATTACATCAGTTTACATTCAAAATTATTTTTTATTAATGATTTGTAAGTTATACAAATAAGAACAGCGTTGTATTGTACCTCTAAATATGTGTGTGATTTACTAGTATGGTCTTCGTTTCCTCTGTCACCTTCTTCAAAGATGGTTAAAAATTGCTGGCTGGCTAGGAATTTTGGGACGTCAGCGAACAAGTGAAAAAGAACACTGAACCATACAAGTAAATTGCAAAAACGTAACACACAAGATAAGACTATTTCTATTCAAGTTATGTATTGCATAGCACGTATCAATAGATAACAATACACTTTCTATCGTAACAATGTTAAAACAGTTCAACAATTCGAATGGTATTGTACAAAATGGTTTATTCAAGGCTTCTGAATACATGCATCTGCCTCAATTTCAAAATTTATTCACAAACTTCCTGATTTTCATACTATATTCTATAGAAACTTTCAATACCTTAAAATTATTATTCTTACCAGACCAAACTCTGTAAGAAAACTTCACCCATTATGTGGCCTTTTCTCGTGGTTAAATAATTAATGTATATACCTTCGATGAAATCTTGGGTTCGTTTATCGCTGGGAGCTCATGTGATACAGACCACACGTTGAGCTATAGGTACATGTCTCAGAAATGCTCGCCAGAGAAAGGGACATTACACTCTACTCACCAACCAACAAATTTACTCATTTTCTGTTTGAAAATGTGTAGTATTAAAAAGGACTTATAAAAATAGTCAAACATGACCAATAATGAAAACCTTGTTTGAATTCAATCGTAGAATGATAAGAACTTACCTTGTTTTCTGTTTGAAAATTTCCTGTAAGGTGTTTGCTATGGTTTCGAAAGCAGTATTTGATATCCTAATATGAATACAGAGAAAAATATATATATTAAATATACAATTTCAGTACTCATATATAATTACTGTTTATGCAAAAATATTACTATCACTATAAATACTTGTATTACAACCAAATTGCAGAGAAAGTGAACTTCTGTATACTGTAACCAAAAGCTACGTTATAGAAAGTGAGTTCATATTAGGTCCGTGTTCCTCTTTCTACTCGTGGGACAGTCTAAATTATGCATGACTACATGGCATACCAAAACGTTTTTTCCATTCAAAATTTATTATACGATACTATCAATACAAATTCATACTGTAATCAACGTATTATTATTATTATTATTATTATTATTATTATTATTATTATTATTATTATTATTATTAAAGAAATCGAACATTGCATATATTAATAAATTATAAAAATGGATGAAAATCTATTGAGACAGAAGAGGGCAATTGATTTGAGCTCTACATTCCTGACCGACGGATTTCAGCCTTTTCTCTTTGACGTTTTAATTTCAAAAGTCTCAAAGCCCAGTTCACAGAAATATGTAGTTGAAAGTACTTTCTGCGATTGATTGTCGGCTGAAAGGACAGTTCATAAGTTTCACTATTAGCTGAACCCAGGATTACTGTCTTTGTAAGCAACATTAATTACATTTCAGCTATTGCGTGGAGTTTCTTGACCTTTGCGATAAGCTCGGATACTTTACCTCCCTGTATTGTTTTTCAGAAGCACGTATTTTAGCAGTCATTAACGTCTCCGTTTTTTGATCCAAGAACCACTGCAGTTGATTTGGAAATTCTTAGTATATTTCCAGTATAATACGCTGAATTCGAAATTCAATACAAAGTTGAGCGCCACATACGACTGCATACTTTGAAATTTAGCAGTCTGTAAACAAGGGCGCCGATTTCTCTGTAAATTTGGGGGCCCATTCAGATGGAGAAGGTATATATGAGGATTTTAAGACAAATTATGCATTCAAATTATGTCAAATATTCTATGTTCATAAGAACAGTGCTGGGGCTCACACGAGCTTTGGGAGGGCCCGGCCCTCCTAGAATCGGCGCCCTTGCCTGTAAAATATGTTGAAAAAGCTAAGTCTTCTTCACTAGTATAATGGAAAGAGTGCACAGAAACTAGTAGATTAAAATCGAAAGAAAGAAAGAAAAAAAAGGATAGGGTAAGTGTTTTCTGGACGTTATTTCATCCGGAACGCCTGTCGTAATTCACAATTACCTGTTTTCTCTTACACTTTTTCGACCGAGTGACCCCAGCGGGAATCGAAGCCGGGACCGCTCGCACAAAAGGCGAGAGCGTTAGCGACCATGCCAAGCGTTGCCATTGTAGACTGAAGGAGATGGTGATGATGAGAATGAATGAAATGGGGTAATAAGAAAGTTGGCGGAAACGGAAGAACCTCGAAAAATCCTTGTGCACGGCGTTTCTCCAACACAAAACTCACTAGCGCAAGCTGAGATCAAACCAAGTGAGAACTCTGCACTGAGCCATTGCGGCCCCATAAAATACTACAAGTACCCCAATTAGTGTACAAGTATATGAAGTACAGTAACTGGAACTATCAATAATAAATAATCGACAAAAAATTTCTAACAATGCGTAAACACTTGCGTCACACCTTTCACCTTGCAGGAGCACACTGTTCGTGAACCATTGTAACAGGTAAATCCTTCCCTTGCACTCGATAAAGAACTCATGCCATATATCACAAAGTTCACTTAAGATTACATGAATCTTAAGCATTTTCTTCAGACTGTCGTTACACAAGTTATATCTTTTGTCCATTAAGATGCATTAGACACCTGAAAACATCTTTCAACATTTACTAACACCATATTTGAGGCGCGTCATCAGTTTGAAATTTATATTAACATCAATCATGCTTCCCAAGTGTTTGGTTGGTGAACATAAATTAATCCTGTTTGGAGGCAAGCGTTAAATTCTGCACCTCATACTGCATTCCACAACAACCGCAAGCAATATGACTTGAATTTTCATACAAAAGTGACAAAACTAAAGCAGCCAATACAATGATAAATAGACAATGATCACAATAAATGATATTTATATACGATTTCCTGTAAAAAGGGTAAAATATGACATATAGTATCACTTACTTGAATGTTGAAATAACTAAAAGATATACTTACAATCCACACCATAACTCCATATAATGATCTACTATAATGGATACAATGATACAATGGATATAATGATCTACTATAATACTATGTCTCCTTGCTTTCCCATCCTACTTATTTTTATCTTGGTAAGATTTTAAAACAGATCTTCCCAGAAGAGACTGGGCTAATATATCTCTTACAACCTATAATACAATTATTCAGTTTTATGATTAGTCTTCTCTCAAATTTCTTAAAAGTAAATAGTATATTTCTATTTTTCTCAAAACGATGTACTAGTTTCTACAAACAAAGAGCTTAGGATCATATGCCTGATTTTTTTTTTTTAAATTGCGATTTCACTATTGTTAGGACTATTGTATAACTCGTTACCAGTTTCTGTTCACAAGTTTGCAAAAATCGAGATTAGACGGTAGTAAACATGATAGTGTTCTTACCTTGACTAATGTTTTTGTACTTTTTTTTTCGGAACAACACATATATTACCCCAAGCCATTCAAAGATAGTTTAATGAAAGCTTTTTATATGTTCCTCATTGTTTCAATGTGATGAAATATCTATAATTGCGAATGGAATATAAAGAACACGTATTAGTTTCTGTTACTTAGTAACCTGACATTATTCGTATTACTACCATAATTCTTCAAAGATATCTAATATTTCGAGCACAAGTTTCGAATGTTTATCCTCAGGGAGGTTTTAAAGATCACGTTGTAGCTGGCTCATGGTGTACTTCGGCATAACAAAATACTTATGAGAACCTATGAATAATTACTTTGCTACTGCTGTAGTAAATCATGGCATGTAACGATCCAGCTACGTGAAGAGATGTAATCTTTAAAATTTTCCTGAGAATAAGCACTCGAGAATTGTATTCGAAGTATTGATGAATTGTAGCATCTGAGTCAATCCACATAAAGTAATACAACACTGGTTGCTCGACCATTAAAAGAAATCTTTTTGTGCAGTTTCCTTAACATTTTGGTTGTTCAAAATGAACAGTATTTACATTCTAGTACTTTTGGTTCCCATATGGCAGCCATTTTTGTTTTAAAATGCACGCTGATTTTTGCATTGGTAAGGGTTTTTCGTTAACTTATATTACTCAGAATTTATCAAACCTAGGTTCGTGAACAGAAACCATTTTATTCAGAAATGAACGAAATGATGAATGTAGAAGGTGAGAGGAAACTGCAGAACACCGAGAAAACGCCCAATCTGCACGAGCTGGGATCGAACCACGGCAACGCGCTTCAGAAGGAACGCTCTACAACGTAATCCCCGTGGCCCCCTGTTTTACGAGTTATCGTGGACTAGATACACGAAGAGACACATACATACAAATTGCCTATGGAGTCTAATGATAGAAGCTACGCTACACTCTCTTCAACTACATGCTTTTCAGAGTTATAAACATAGCAATTCTCACCTGAACGTTAATTACTTTCTGGAAAGGATTGGTATCAACGTCTCTGGTTTTTCTGACACTTGTTTTTCTTTGTTTTCAGGAGAACTAAGCGAACTCGTTTCACTTATCGCAAAAGACGTGATTGTACTGCTGCTTTCCTCAAAATTTTGTTAGCTACTGATATTCTCAAATATTTCCTGTGAAGAAAGTTCAATTTCTTAATAATTTCAATAATGTGAATACAAAACGAAATTTTAAATTCTTTAATATTTGGAAAATAATACAAAATACCAGGTGGTATAAGTTATAGTTATTTGTTTACAATTACTTAAATAATACAGGGTATTTAAATCAACCAATGTATATGCACCCATTTCATAGTCGTGTCTTGACTTGGTGCTACTACGAAATCGGCACTAATCATTTCTAAACAAAACATTTTATATACTACAGTATCTGGTCATTCTCAAGTCCTACACCTATTTCCACAGGTGAAACAGTCAGAGATCTCTTATAGTTTTCATATTTGTTGAGAAATTTCGCTCTTTGTCCAATCTTCGGAAACAAATTTTCTATCATTGTATATGTAAGCAAGGGAAATGCCTCATCATTAATTTCTTGTTCTGTAAAATGATAATTGCTTCAGTAAATTTCTCAGTAATCAATTAAACTAAACAAAGCAACTCCTTTGCATGAAACGTTCTGGAATGCACTTGGAAGATTGATTTGTCTTGGTTATTGAAGTTAAGCACCCCTTTTCAGCAGCAAGGCTATATGAGGTATGGGCCTACACTTTAAAGTCAAATCCGAGCCACCGCATGCCCTGAAATCGAACCCGGGATCCCATGCTCCAAAGGCGCGCGTCTAGCCACTCGACAAGCCGGGAGAGTACTACAGCTGAAAAAAAAGTCCCACCGGGAATTGAAGCCTGGACTCCTTGATTGCAAGGTGAAAACTAGATGCAATTAACACAGGTCGTGTGAAATATGAGCAAAACATCACCATAAATATCAGCGAACTGAAGATTTTTTTTTTTGCTTCAACCTTTTTTTGAACCTATCTGGTTTAAACCAGACAATCCTGCTGGGAAGGCACCCTATATTTAATGAAAACGCAACGTTGGCAGTACAGCATGCTGTTCCCTTGGGCTCTCATCCTATCAACAATGCAGTGTTATAATTTCATGTGTTTTCTAAGTTTCCTCAAACAGCAATCTGCAAGTTGATTGTGCCACTTATGCGTGTTCTTACTTTCTGTCCGAACAGCCTACTGGACTGGAAATGATGGTTTGTCATTTAACATAGAGGGCTCCTTACCGACGTAGCTCAAAGGGTTTGTGCGCTTGCAAAGATTCTAGCACTTGATACTTCTTTTCATAGTTTATTTTATAAGAAATAAACTGCTGAAAACTTGAGTTGACTTGTTGAAACCAGCATGGTTTTAACTTTATTCTACAAGAAAGAAAATGGCTTAACCCCTTCTCCACAAAATAATATGCATGGTTCAAAGAACGACTGAATTCAAACGAATAATAACGTTAATCACTTCTCTTATTGAAATGCAAGTTAAATTACATCGCTGTATTTGACTCGGTAATCTAACTTGGACTTAATTAGATGTTCCGTATTCTGTAGTGTTTTGACGTTCCCATTTATTTTAAAAATGTGCATAACTCTGTACACTAATGTCTCTGGTTTGGTTCTGTGTTTTTATCTTTCTGAAATAACTCTTAAAATATTCACAAGTATTAAAATATTCACAAGATCAATACAACGTATTTTTAAAAAATGTCCTATGTGGAAGAGATTGTGGCTGGTAGCCTTTGTAACCAAAAAAATCTGGGTTCAAAAATGAAATCTTTGAGTTTTATGTCCTAGGGGTATTCCTGGTAGACTAAAGGATGATGAAGAGAATGAATGAAATGGTGGAATGAAGAAACTGGGAGCTAACGGGAGAATACCAAGAAAACCTACGCACCAGACATGAAGTTCCAGCACTGAGTCCACTGTCACCCCAATTATGGATTCGAGTCAAGGTGAAGGATGATTTGTTTGTGCAAAGAATAGTGGCTCATATCCCACTTTAAACTGCAGGTCTCGTCCTTCATTACCTCGCTGTTGCATGAGGGCGTTAAGGTTAAACGAAGGTATATCTATCAATGTGTAACATAAATGAATAAAACAAAAAAACCTATTTAAACAAAATAATAATGGCTGAAACGAAAAACTTTAAAAATTCTCTGGTCAACCTTAAAAAACAATCGATTATAATTAGATTTATTATTGCCCTTAGGTACAACAGTTTCTGTTATGCTACTTTGTACGTACACATGATGTCGGCTTTTTTTAAAATATATTACCAAAAAGATTTGGTCGGTAAAAAATTGAAGTTGTATTCTCTCAGTAGCTGCAATATCACTGTAACTTTTACAATACGAAGCTCAAATACCAGTACTTAGGAACAAAATTTTCCATCAGCATAGTACAAACAGACAAAGTACAGTAAAGCAAAATATACAACGTGTTTCTGGGTATGTAACTTCCTATACCAACAGCATAACAACATAGACAAGTCTCAGCTTAATTGACTGCCCTAATCGTACAGTTTAAGAATAGGTCAGCACAAATATTATAAATTCCAAGGTGCCTTTCTTTATATATACTTTGAGGGAACTTTATTCCAATGTCGTATCAGGGTTCATTCGTGAGTTGGCATTACTCGAGCAGACGGTTCTACCAAATTTTTACACTTTCTTTTCATTTTAAGATTTCTTTTTGCAGAACATGCACTTAATGAGGATCTAGTGCATAAACCACGAACCAACTTGTGCTAGGTGGACATTAAAAAGTACGTATTAAAAAGCACTAACCTTCTTCCGACTTCGTTGTTTTCTTTGTTCTTTGCGTTCAAGCAAGAGTTGGTTTTATATATTCATCACCAATAGAGTTCATATTTTCTTCATGTTTTTTAACTCTACCAGTTCTTTGGTTCTGAAATGGGACAATTGAATAAATTAACATTTCTCTATATTTATCCACATCATCATCGTTAAAGTTAATTGAATGATGTTTGTGAATAATTAATATAATCTTCTTTTTCCTGTATAATGTCGATTATTAATGATCAAATCATCTCCATTGATTTTAACTTCGGTATCTCCTTGAATGTTTACTATTTTCCCTTCTTCACTATAAGCATTTCTTTCAAAAGTATTATCATTGGTAGTTTCATAATATTGAATCAATTTCAGAAAAAAACGTGCCTAGCAATGGTCTCTATTCCTTCTACTCTATAGTTAATTTGTTTCTTCATACGTGTTATTTCTCTGATACAAGTGTATCATTTTCCCTTATAGATCTATCAAACAGAGGCAGTATTTTTCATAAGTTGGGTCTATTCTTGCAGTTTTATGAAAACTGGAACAAACGTTTGTATTAGATATTTATTTTCTACTGCTACTTTTGAAATATGAGTCGTTGGATTTCAAAGTGACGTATGTGAGTTTTGAGACATTATGAGATGCTGGTAATTTTATTAGGGTCTATATTCGGAAAGGGATACAAAATCTGTTCTTTGTGGTTCCATCGTTTTCTTTATGGTATGTTTTTTAACTGTGAGACAAGAAAAGTTACCATGCAGCAGGTTCTGGTTTCACGCTCAAGGCAATGTTGTTTTTTTCAATTACTTACACCACTTTGCCATTTAACACCTCATATATTGTTCTACATCTTTCATTGTATCGATAACAGGTTGAGGTTTCTCATATGTTCTTGGAAGAGCATACATAATTTCTTTATTTTTTAAGAAGTTCTTCTAGTAACTTACTAGGTTTCTTAGCTTTATTAACATACATTTACTATATAAAATTATAATAACAAAATAACAGTTCGTATAAGTTCATATACGTCTAAAAACTGTTTAGTTTTGTTTCAATATTCACCATTATTCCCTTTTCTAGCCTATCCATTGTTCAGAAACAATGTTCTTCACTCCAACACTTACTCCATAATGATTGTAATTTCTCAAAACGACATATCAGATCCAACGCCATATGTTTGCTTTAAATTTATCTTGTTCTGTCTCAAAATACAAATAAATTTTAAGTTTTCCCTTCTTAATTTGTCTGTTTTTTTTATAATAGGTTTATCCGAGATAAAAACTATTTAGGGCTTTATGGCAACGACGGGTAAAATATTCTCTAACATAGTTTTGTTGTTTTAAACTAAAATAATCAAACACTACCACAGAATCATTCTTCTAATAGTTTTTTTTATTATTTCGTTTTACTTGTAATACTGTTTCATCAATATCTCGAAAAAATATTAGCTTTTTTAAAAAAAAATTAGGAAGATTTAGACTTTTAGAATAGATATAAACATTTCGAGATTTTAGTCTGTTAGGTGCTGATAAAAAATTATCAATCATTAATGTTGTCTCACTACATTCACTCGGTTTCACTATAAAATATTATATACTCAATTCTACTATTATTTTTTATTTGTACTGTCAACCTTATTTCGATATCCCTGTTATTCATTTTATTTATGATATAATAAATGAAAGCCTTTAATTTACATTATTATTCATCTGCATTAAACACATCTCTACACAAAGCATTTGAAAACGATTTAGAAATAGTTCCTGCAGGATTTTACACAACATACCTAAATCCAAACATTACACAAAATATAATAAATTAACAGTTTTCGGTACTGTTTTTCGTATTGTTTTGAAAATGGACTATATTGTTCTGTTCCGTTGTAAATTACTGTTCTGCTTGGTCAATACAACTTAAAATATTTTGAAGAACATAATAAATCATAATTTCGAACACGTAATGCTAATTTTTGAAATAGTGTTAAATTTATCGGGGACAGAAAGAAAAAAAAATAGAATAAAAATATTAAGAGTGGATTTCGTATAACCTTCGATACTACTGATAAACCAAGAAAGTTCGTGCGGTTTTTACAACTGCCGCTATTTCTCATGTAGTGGTAATTATTTCTGTAACAATGGGTACCTGTATAATACATCTTTTGAAAGCTGGGTCATTGCCACATCGGCTAACGGAGATAACAGGTCGCATTCTACAACTCGAGATCAAGTATTCGCAGTGAACCATGTCTGTGTAGAACGCAGTAATCAGGGCTTCTTTATTGTATGAGTTCAAGTAGGGTGCAAAAGGTGTGGAGCAGCAAGAAAAATATTTGCAGTGTTTCGAGAAGGTACAATTAGTGAACGGATATCTCTAAAGTGGTTTCAAACCATTTCAACAGCGATGTGAAACTTGAAGACAAACCTCGATCGAGCAGACCAAAATCGCTCTGTTTGGACCACCTCAAGGCACCAATGGAAGAGGACTCAAGCCAAACATGTCAAGAACCCTTCAATGATTTGGGGTGAGCGAAGAAACCATTCGTGTGCACTTGAATGTGTTTGAAAAATCGTGGAAACTAAGTGTGTCCCTCACGTGCTGACTATTGCGAACAGTCTCCAACGACTCAACATTTGCTCTTCCTTGGTGACTATTAACAACAATTCTCCAATTTTGGACAGCTTTTTGACTTGTGATGTAACGTATTTACTGTACGAAAGCAAACATTGCTAGTACATTCGCTATCGTCAAATGACTCCATGCCTTTAAGTGCAAAACCCTCAGCAGCCGAAGGTAATGCTGTGTGTATGGTGGACTACTGCTGGAATTGTGCATTATATGTCATGGAAAGTGGTGAAACCATTAGCGAAAGAAGTGTATTCAGCACAATTGCATAGTGTAGCCAAACAGCTTGCAAAAAACAACCTGCACTAGTAAATAGCTTCTTGTCCACCAAGACAACGCTAGACTTCATAAAACAAAGATGATTTCTCCTCTCGGCTGGGAACTTCTGCAACATCCAGCGTATTTACCGGACATTGCACATCAGACTATCATCTTGTTTACGGACAACAATATAAGCAATCGAAAACTCAAAATTCTAGAGGAGGTAGAAAACGCGGAGACGTAGTTTTATGAGTCCCAAGACAAAGATATCTTCACAAATGGCATCTACTGGGTTGTCAAACGTTGGGAGAAGGTTTTAGAAGCATATGACAATATTTTGCGGTATGAACATAAAGTTAACACATTTTTTGAACTTTTCTGTACTGAAACTGCATGAAATCTCTTGATTACCTGGTATGAATATTGTATGAGAGTTTAGTGAGAAAAATTAATGTACGGAAACATAACATTGGAGATTAGTATCAAAACTTTCGTCCATCTGATTCTATAAATATTCATTATGATTCAGCAGAAGTTATTTAAAAACATAATGACACAACACACAATAAACATATTTAGAGCAAAAAATGAAATGAAATTTTGAGTCTTACGTCCCACGGTTATGCCGGTTAGGCTAAAGGAGACGGTGATAATGAGTAATGAATGAAATGGTGGAATGAAGAAAGTGGGAGGAAACGGGAGAACCCCGAGAAAACCCACGCACACGGTGTTTGTCCACCACAAAGTTCACTTGGCGGGAGTAGGATTTGAACCCGAGAATATATAGAGCAAATGCAGAATTTAGAGAACATAAGGTGAAATATTTCTTCCAATAGATGAGAATGAACTTAACAGTATCCAGTTTTAATTTGAAATAAGAATGCTGGTATAATTGATTTTCATATTGATTCCTGTTGTTAAATAATATAACTATCCTATCAGGCCTTGTTTAGATTTTGCACTAAAGACAATAATACACTGAGCAAGCCTATGTGATGACATGTAAAAAGAAGAAAAAACGTGATACTGTTTTTTTACATATCATCACATAGCCTTGCTCAGTGTGTTATTGTGTATTAAATAGTATGTATTATTATTTGCATACATGATGATCTCTGGTAGTATTAAACGTAAGAAAAGTGATACCCTAAATATTAATATTCGTGAAAGTAATTGAAACTATTACAGGACTTAACTGCGAAGAAAGAGTTTAGTGATCATTGTGATCTAGATAAAGTTCCTGCATTGAAAAATACAAAGTGCGAGGACATGAAAAAAATACGTGTTAGTTGAGCTAATGAAAATGATCGACAAGGTGTAGTACCTATAACGAACTCGAGTCAATGAAAAGTAATGGTAATAATCCATTATCAAGTGTTAGAAACAAATTTTAAAACGTAATATAATTTTTGCAATACATATACATAAAGGAAGTGATACTGATACTGAGATGCACGTTACGGAAGAAGATTTTGAACTGATGAAGGGAGATATTTTTAAATTAAATATGCAGAAAAAAGATAAAATAAATTAAATATGCCGATTCAGAACTAAAAATGTTAAAAGCCCAATCTTCTTTCACTTAATTTATTGAATGGTTATAAGTTTCTTTATAATAGAAAAATAGTGTGTATTGTTCCGATAGATGCTATCTATATATAGTTTCAAACAATACTTCAGTTGAAATTCTTGATATTAAAATGCGTGATATAATTACGTTTCAAGAAGACACGAATTCAGCTATGGAAGAAGGACAATTCTGTGTGTGCATGCAAGAATCTCATATGATACAATTAAAGCATTTATATATAAAGTCCTGCAAAGTTTTCTGGCTATAATACCTACATTAACTGCTTTGGCTTCAGTATTTAGCAAATGATCATGACATAATATCTAGAAATCGCTGTCTGGTTATATGTGAAAATATTACGTAAACAATAATTGAAAAAAAATTGCACAGACAGTTCCTAGCGTGCATGAACCTGATATGTTACATGATCGTGACACTAGTCTTGATTGTCACCAGTTCCTTCCTCTGCTATCGTTTCTATTTCGCTTTCTACGTCTAGATCTCTTTCGCTATGTTGACTTGCTGAAAGTTACAGTGTTTTTTGCAGCGGAGTAACACTCTGAATATACCTGAGATTCAATCGTTCTCAACGGGCTTCTTTTGCACTCAAGTTTAACATTTACCTTAATTGCTCATAAATAACACTCCAAACAAACCATAAATGACATGAATGTAATGTCTATAGGACGGACTGCTGCCATCCCTAAACATATGCCAAAAATTGTATATTTTGCGAATGTATCAATAACAATAGTAATATCAATAATATAGAAAATGTTAAAAAGTCATTTTATACTAAATCCAACATATTAAATATAGAGCTATAAAGATTATATACTACGTGTTCACTAAGTTTGTACATAGCTTTCTGCACAATAAGATTAAAATGCAACATAGTTTCTTTTCACCAGCTCAATCGAAATACCATCCTCAAGTAAAACTACTTGTTGATTGATCTCTCTTATGTAATAAGGAAACATATGACTTACTTTAATGATGCTCAGCTTCCTTTTAAGCCGTGTGAGGATTTGGCTACGCTGACTTTATCTCAATGGTAGGCTCACAGTTCACGTGGACCGTCTCATATAGCTTCGCTGCTGAAAGGGGCTTTAAACTCAAAATCAAACTCAACTCAGCAGTTCTGGTAGAATGTAAGTAAGAAGCTTTAGCAAATCATTTACTTTCGTAACAAATAAGTTTCTCATCCGACGTAGAGAGCAAGCAATTCCTAGAGATGTGGGTGCTGGTCACGCACGGCGATGATGATTTTTTTCTATTTAGTTATATCTCGGAGTAAAAGATATGGACAATACCAGATTTCACGTTCGTAATTGTAACATTTCAATCTTTATGTATGTAAACTGAATCACCTTAAACGCATTCTTTGCGGAAGACTAATGATGAAATAACAGGTGCAAGGGAAAAGAACATATTTCTCGTCATTTCTGTTACTTTTAAAGATCTGACTCTTTTTGAACTTCTAATGAAGTCGGCCTACATGTGGAATGTATACTACTGTTGTAGACTTTTCCTCTTTATAAAAATTCCAAAATCCCTGTCACAATGTAGGAATGTACGACCAGGTAACATAAAATTGTGTTGTTCATTATTAAATGTCGACTACAATGTCGTTTGCACCAAAAGTGGGGAGACTAGAATGCAGTTGGAATATATCAGGTTCTTGCACACTACAAGCGGTAATTCTAATTTCTTATATGATGTGCGCCCCACAACTCTGATATTTTACAGGAAGTCAGATGACCTCTTGAGCCTTCATGAATGGCGATAGCTAACTTTTCACAAAAATGTCATATATCAGGTTCTTGCATGCACGAACATAATTGATGTTATTATCTATATAAAGAGAGAATAAATTTTAATAAATTTTAATAAATAAATTTTAATATAAAATTATAGATTTTTATATAATATAATCAATTTTAATAAATAAATAGCAACGATGATATATTTGCGTTAAGTGTAAGAAATCTGCAGATACGAAGAAAGATACTATTAGAATTAAACGAAAAATTAGGAGTCCTACAAAGAAAGAGTAGGCGCTGTATGATGTCTTACTAATTTCATTTCATAAAAAATAATTATTGACTATAGCTAGGTAAAGGTATTCGTGAAGATATTATAGAAGTAATTCAGAGACCTGTATGAAGAAACTTTTCGAAATAAAACGCTAATGCAAAAGATATGGAAATGGACAGTAACGTATTAAAAAGTATTTCTAAATTGAACAAACGCTATAAATATTTACTAACAGTAACTCCCCAAATATGTGTTTGTATTCCAGTTAAATATATGATTTGTAAGAATGTTACAGAAGAGTTTAAACAAGTATTAAGAGAGAGAGAAACTAAAGTTTTACAATCTGATCATGATAAATAATTTGTAAGAAGATTTTAGGTGTTGATGAAAAATTACAATATTGATCATTGTTCAAATTATATAAAGATTACCAAGAGAATTCTGTCGTTTTATGTGAAGTTCTGTTTGCGGCATCTTAATTACACCTTGAATTTTCGTAACGACAGAGTGAACACGGGATCTCCACCGTTTGCAGTAAGGGCGTGTGCGAGTTCAAACTAATGTCGCACACTACTAGAGCTTTGTGGAAGATGCGCAAAGCCTTCGGTGAGAACATCGTGACTGCGTGGATAGTGTGCCGTTGGTTTATGAAGTTTAAGGACGGTGGCGAAACACTCGAAGACGAACCACGTGTCAGAAGACCTACACCTATAAAAAATGAAGGTACTCAATCATCAATTGCGGTGAGCAATTGAAGAACTGACACTGCAATTAAGTGTGAGTGGAAAAACATTCGGCAGAACCTTCGTCAACTTGGGAATTACGATAATTTGGGCCGGTGAATAGCACATGATTTGACTCCGGACCAGAAGACAACGCAAGCAGACACACGTATTTCTTGGCTGACCCCACTGAGGAAGGAGCCATTTATGGACAGGGTGATGAGATGTGAGTCCTGTACGAAGCTTCACGAGGCCATCATCATTGGTTGCCATCCTATTAACCGGTTCTAAAGCAGCTGTGGTGGACACCGTGTTACTAGCTGGTCATTGCATCGATGCAACTCTGCACTGTCAGTATTTTAGCCATGTTCAAGGAGAACTCAAAGCTCTGGAGCCAGCACTTCACAGTTGGAAAGATGTCCTCTTGCTACAAGACAACGGTAAGACCCACGTTGCTAGGATGACTAGCTCCTTGGATGGGAAACACAATTGTATCTTTCATACACCCCTGACATAACAACGTCCGATTATAACCGGTTACATTACATTGAGACTCACTTTAGAGGATGTTAGTTCTAATTTTGCTAGAGGTGCAATTTGCACTTGACACCTTATTCTCTTCACGGCCTAAGAATTTCTCAGCCGATGGGACCCATAGTCATGTTTGCAGAACGCCGTAAGTTGCGGTGTGCACTATTTTTGATCATAAAGAAGCGTCTTAGGTGACATATCGATGTTAGAAGGTCGTGGGTAAAACAACGATAGAACTTTCTTGATTTCATTTACAGTAGTAAAAACGGTTCCCTCTTAGAACAGTTTAACACAACTTTTAAACAGCAGATGTAGAAAACAGTTCAGTACAAAAGCAAATTATAAACTGATAGATATACGAGAAGAATTCTGTGGGTGCATGCAAGAACCTGATATGTGACATTCTTGTGAAAAGTGAGCTATCACCATTCATGAAGGCTCCAGAGGTCAGTCGACTTCCTGTAAAGAAATCAGAGTTGTGGGAAGTTTAAAAGTCCACCAAAAGATGGGCGCACATCTTATCAGGAATTAGAATTAACGCTTGTAGTGTGCAAGAACCTGATATATTCTAGCTGCATTCTAGTCTTCTCACTCTTGGTGCAAACGACATTGTAGTGGATATTTAATGATGCACAACACAATTTTCT
>NW_027657053.1:0-44252 GCF_964235325.1 Thermobia domestica | reverse complement strand
CTGAGAAGCGCACATTAAAATTATTTGGAGATTAATAACATGTCTGTCCTGGTACAGGTTTGAAGATTTCTGATTCTGATTATGTATACCTGAGAAGCGCACATTAAAATTATTTGGAGATTAATAACATGTCTGTCCTGGTACAGGTTTGAAGATTTCTGATTCTGATTATGTATACCTGAGAAGCGCACATTAAAATTATTTGGAGATTAATAACATGTCTGTCGTGGTACAGGTTTGAAGATTTCTGATTCTGATTATGTATACCTGAGAAGCGCACATTAAAATTATTTGGAGATTAATAACATGTCTGTCCTGGTACAGGTTTGAAGATTTCTGATTCTGATTATGTATACCTGAGAAGCGCACATTAAAATTATTTGGAGATTAATAACATGTCTGTCGTGGTACAGGTTTGAAGATTTCTGATTCTGATTATGTATACCTGAGAAGCACACATTAAAATTATTTGGAGATTAATAACATGTCTGTCCTGGTACAGGTTTGAAGATTTCTGATTCTGATTATGTATACCTGAGAAGCGCACGTTAAAATTATTTGGAGATTAATAACATGTCTGTCGTGGTACAGGTTTGAAGATTTCTGATTCTGATTATGTATACCTGAGAAGCGCACATTAAAATTATTTGGAGATTAATAACATGTCTGTCCTGGTACAGGTTTGAAGATTTCTGATTCTGATTATGTATACCTGAGAAGCGCACATTAAAATTATTTGGAGATTAATAACATGTCTGTACTGGTACAGGTTTGAAGATTTCTGATTCTGATTATGTATACCTGAGAAGCGCACATTAAAATTATTTGGAGATTAATAACATGTCTGTCGTGGTACAGGTTTGAAGATTTCTGATTCTGATTATGTATACCTGAGAAGCACACATTAAAATTATTTGGAGATTAATAACATGTCTGTCCTGGTACAGGTTTGAAGATTTCTGATTCTGATTATGTATACCTGAGAAGCGCACATTAAAATTATTTGGAGATTAATAACATGTCTGTCGTGGTACAGGTTTGAAGATTTCTGATTCTGATTATGTATACCTGAGAAGCGCACATTAAAATTATTTGGAGATTAATAACATGTCTGTCCTGGTACAGGTTTGAAGATTTCTGATTCTGATTATGTATACCTGAGAAGCGCACATTAAAATTATTTGGAGATTAATAACATGTCTGTCGTGGTACAGGTTTGAAGATTTCTGATTCTGATTATGTATACCTGAGAAGCGCACATTAAAATTATTTGGAGATTAATAACATGTCTGTCGTGGTACAGGTTTGAAGATTTCTGATTCTGATTATGTATACCTGAGAAGCGCACATTAAAATTATTTGGAGATTAATAACATGTCTGTCGTGGTACAGGTTTGAAGATTTCTGATTCTGATTATGTATACCTGAGAAGCGCACATTAAAATTATTTGGAGATTAATAACATGTCTGTCGTGGTACATGTTTGAAGATTTCTGATTCTGATAATGTATACCTGAGAAGCGCACATTAAAAATGATGACTCGTTTGGAAAATTGGTCAAGAGTAGAAATAAGGCCAGTGGTGCGGTTCCTATTGTCCAAAAACATTACCACCTCCTGACATTCATAGGCAGATCGTAGAGATTTACGGGGAGGGTCAAATTTCAAAGCAACATGTAGGGAAATGGTGTGGTGCCTTTACAGAAAGACTAACCGATATTGTTAATGAGAACCCTGGACACAGCGGTAAACACAGTACTTCAACCACTGACGTTAAACTGGGAACAACTAGAGTTCCACTTCTACAGCCCTGAACTATACCAAAGTAATTTTCACCTTCCCCATGCTCTAAAGGAAAAATGGCTGGCCACAATTATCTGTCACGTAATTATGGCTACCAGAACTTGATGCGGATTTCTATGCAAATTGTATAGATAGCTTACCTGCCGTTCTGATAAGCAGTTGAACAAAAACTGTGATTACATCGAGGACAATCGTTGAATGCCCTTTATCTTCCAGCTGTGTCTACACATAAGTCATAATAGGCTCTGCAACCTTTTCCTTTCGATCATCCCTCGTACTTTCTGATCTACCCTCGTAAAATAGTTCCAAAATATTTATATTGATTTATTACATAACTACAGGCAATATTAGGAGCTGATTTCACTAAATTAACTTGCTTCATTATATGGGGTAAAAGTGATTTCTCAGTCTATTAATTGTAGAATCATCCACCTCACTACACCCAGTACCCCACCATCACTTCCCTTGATCTTTACATAAAATTTGTTTTGGGGAAATGCAATACGGCTTAGCAAGGCCGGATTTAGCCCTTCCCCCCTTTGTTGTAAGTATACACTATTTAAAATGACAAAACTATCAGTGAAAATTGCAACACTTTCGGAAAGCTTCTGCCATTATTTTTACTTTTGGGCTTAAGAAAAAGCAGAGCTTTGCAAAAGCAATAGTTTAAGTCGATCTTTTTGAAGGTTGAAGCAAAAAGATTCACCAAGCGTAAGAGTACATTTGTCAAACAGGGATGAAAACAGAAGCTAGGAAGAGAGAACATTTTTTCCTGCATAACACTTGCGATTCTTCTTAAAATATTATCTCCTCACCCATGTTCTATGTACCAGCGTTGTCAGGGGTAAAGAATATTGTCGCATGCCACTTTGAAGAGTTGCAGTGTGATTGGTTATTTTGGTAGATATTGGTGCACCCCCCCCTCAGAAAATCCTGGATTCGACCTTGCGGCTTAGCATTTAGATTTTCTAATTTTCACCTCCTTATGTCGACTTCCCTGGAGTCCGAATAATACACATAATGATGACGTCACAAGAATATATATAATTGTATTTCAGTAACTATGTGGAATATTAACATCGATGTTATCTTTATTATCCAACTTTACGCACCCTTTCATACGAGATAAGAATCGTTTCACTGGGTGTATTTACTGTAGTGTATCCCACAGTAAAAAACCCCAGAACCACACCAAGGCCCCGTTAAAGTTCACTTAAAATTTGCTTTGGTACGTATAATGACAACCAATAGTTAGATAGTTTAATTTTCTCCTCCTTATATCCAATCTCCAGGAGTCCAAATGATGCAGTGACTGACGACGCCACAATAAAATATATAGATACTGATGTATCTCAAAAACTGTTTGCAATATTAAAGTTGAATTCTCATTAAAGTAACCACAGTACTTCTGCTAGATGCAGTAAGAAAAGTTTCACTGAGTGTAATAATTGTAGATTTTCTCACCTCACGGTATCCCTAAACGACACCGTGACACTCCCAGTTTTTCATTAAAATGGTTTTGGGGTATATAATGAGTTTTAGTAGTAAGATCTTCCAGCTTTCATCTCTTCACACTCAAGAGTCCAAACCCGACCAAGAGTTCTTATATCGTAGTGACTTTACATTACTTTTGACTTGATATTCATAAAACTACTGGGGGCAGGGCGCTTAACTCGGGTGAGTGTGGTTCTTGGTTCGATCAGCGGCTAAATATAAAAGGGGAAAATATCGTATCCGTGAGTTTTCTTGGGTACACCCTTTTTTCTCACTTTCTCATTAGACAGTTCTTTCACCATCATAGACTTGCCTTAATCACCGGTATCCCAGCCTAAAGGGATAATCGTAGTACGTTAAACTAAAAGATTTCATTTAATTTTCATTGTCATGCGGCTACTGTCACCAGTGGCGTATTTACGATTTCGTTTCTTGGGCTCTTGGCTAACTTTCTTCCTGGAAATGTGAAAATTCTGCAAGATATTTTATTTACTTTAATATAGTAAATAGAATTTCGGGGGAGGGGGAATTAAACCCCCCTTAAATACGCCATTGACTGTCACTATAGGTTTGCGTATAAAGTGTTTCAGGACCAAAAGTGATGGCTATATATATATATATATATATATATATATATATATATATATATATATATATATATGCATAGTTCTGCAGGTATGCTGTAGACTTGAATCTGCTTCAAACCAGTGGGAAGCTGAAATGTTTTCTGCAAACAAAGACAACCGAGTAACCATGAACAGGGTTAGGGTTCATGGGTGGTCGCCGCAAAAGATGGAGTAGAAAGAAGTTAGTATGCTAGAGGTTTGTGGGGTGTAAGTATTTCTCTGATTTAAGAAGAGAAAAAGAGCGCTAGTGTGAGTGAAAAGAAGCTAATTCGGCATTTTTTCGACTGAATTTTGCTTTATCAATATGTATGGATCTGATAGTAGTATGAAATGCATTGTTTTTGTAGTCCTAAAGTTGATTGTCGATACTCGCTATACCATTTAAGTATACGTTTAACTCCCGCTAGTACCCCTGAATGGTAGGAAGTAGTTGACATGTAAATATGAACAAAAACGACTGATATTTGAAATAAATATTGAATCACCGTACCCCTACAAAATATGATTAAATGCACAGCTTAAAGTGGGTACTACCTACCTTCGGAAAATCATTGAAAACGGGGCACAAATTTTCTCGACCCCGTAAACTATGAATTTAACATAATTTCAAATACTTTGTTTTTTACATTTTAAATTTCATATCCCCCTCATCCTCTGCCGATGGGAATATAAATTTCCAGTGAAGCTGACACGGTTGTTCATGCCTAAACTTGGGATTAAATGTCATAGCGATTGCAATCTAATAGCTTCACGAACCAAAACCATGGATTCGGTCATTTGAGATATTTTATTTTTAACCTCTCCCCTCCATGTCGAAAGGAGCTAAACTTGGATTTTAACGCTATCATGATTGTAATTATTAATCTCAACTTCATCGAGAACTATGGATGCGATACTAATAGCATTTATTTTTGCTCAAATTTACACGTCAAACCCTCCCGACCACCCAAGGGTACTAATGGGAGTTAAACGTAGACTTAAATGGTATCTATAGGGAAAACCAACAATCAACTTTGGGACAACAAAAATAATTACTTCCATCCTAATATCGGTCGTATATTAATTATTTTGCCATGTCATCATTTGCCCACAACCACTACCAAGGATACTAATCGCGGATACTAATTGACTTAAACGACATCGGAAGTGTTCCTGTCATCTCAGCGTCCCCGCAACTATGAACTCTACACTAATATCGGTCGTTTTCGATCACTTTATATGTTACTCTCTTTCACTCTCATAACGTATTCTAGGGGGTCTTACCCCTACTGGAGGCTGAACTTAAAACCAATTGGAACTGCTACCAATCATCTTAGGGACTCCAAAAGATATGAATTCATCACTAATATCCGTCACATCAGTTTTATATTTCACAATTCACACTCCTATTCAGGGTGTTTAGAGGGGCTGATCTTGAAGTAAATGTCATTTCAAGTGTCACTCTTGGTCTAAGCGATCGAAAGCTATGCATTCGACACTAATATGTGTGGCTTTTTAAAAATCATATTTGATACTCCCATCTCCCAAGAAATGTTATGGGGTCTCGCTACCATTAGGCTCTGAACTTGGACTTGAATGGCTGCGGAAATGCTACCAATTAATTTGAAGACGCTGCAAACTAATGGTTCGACACTATTATCGGTCGTTTCGACCATTTTTGTGTTTCCCTAGGTGTGCTAGGGGGTCTTATCTTGATTGGCACTACTCTTTTCCAAACTATGAGGAGAAGGTTTGGTTAAAATTGCTCGAGGAATTCAACAGTTATGCTGGAACACACACACATACAGTCATATATAATCGAGAGAGAGGGGGTGGGGGGTGATAAAAGGCTCACCAGTTCGAAATGAAAATTTACGGAAAGAAGTTCTGTTCTACCTTTCTTACTAAAGCACCAATACAGTTTCTTAGAAGTGACTTGTGGTGTTCGTGAACTTCCCGTAAATGGTTTTGGGGGTCGTGAGTTTTGTGTCTGTGACCACGATTCGATTTTAGGTATTCTCTGTTTATAACCGTATGTTCTCTGTAAGCTTTGACTATATTGTAGGAACATAAATCATATGCTGTAATGAGGACATTGAGAAGTAACCAATCGCCGATAATTAGTCACGTAACTACTCGTATATCACAATGTACCGATGTTGCTTCTGTAATAGTACTAATTACTGGGTGACTCTGTTCCCAGAACCCGCTGATCGTCTACTGAGACATCATTGCTATCCTGTCATCGTGTAAACAGTGGGAAGACAAACAATACAAATCAATTATATTGTGTTAGGAAGATTCACCCCTCTAGTGTATATAGAATATGTAACTCAAGTCAAGGGCGCCGATTTCTCTGTAACCATTCATATGTGGGTTTGTATATTCATAAAAAATGCATATAACAACAAAAAAACATATTCATAAAAATACATGTGACCTACATAAACTTCAGTGGAGCTCGGAACCCTGACCCAACCATGATCGGCACCCTTCACTGAAGTGTGTATATATTCGTTTTCAATGTAAAGTCATATATATTATATATACATATAGTTCATTCTGTCTGGTGTTAACATCTTTTGTCTGCAAGCATGAAGTCGAAGGGTTGCAAATTTTGGCAGTAGATGTCAACAGGTATCAGAGGGTGCTGAAAAAAGGGGCGAAGTTTTGGAAAAATTGTTGTGTACTTGTTTTTTATTATATTTTTGTATTTATAAGTAATTGTTCATAACGCCCCATATATCACTTTATAATAGTGGAAAAACGTACATTTTTTGTGATAAATCAAATATAGATTAACTGAACTCTGTAAAGAGATATAACTTAAGCTATTTACTTGTGACTTTATTACGAAACAAATACAAGTATGACTCACTAACGACGTTGGTTAAAAGAAGGAAAAAGCTAGAAAGGTATTTGTGAGAAATAGTTCTAATCAACAGGGATATTTTCTCTTGAGACGAAGTCGTGAGATACTTCAGGTCTAAGCTACGATGAATTGATGTCGCCTTTACGTCGCTCTAATCGGCTACAATAATACTTGACTTAGTAACATTCCGCCTTATGCAGAGCCATTTTGATTTATCACTAGCGTCATACTAAAGGCCAGACTACTGTAGAAAACATATGTTAGTCGAACTCTTTAGTATAGCACTAATCACGCGTCAGAACGACTCTGCATGAGGCTCATTGTGTTTACAACCGAATAGGTAGAAACTATCGCTCTTTCATCCTACTGTTTGGTTTTGAGAAAGATACAAAACTTCGAGTGCTGCATTGGGTATTGAGATAGTTGCTGTAGAAGGTTGAAAATGTACTTACAATTTACATGTAACCGTGGGTACAGGGGTATAGGGTATGTGTCGTCAAAATACATAAAGTTTCCTATCTAGAAACACATAAACTTTCCTAGTGAAAGTGATCATGCTAAACCGCTCGAACCGTAAAAGTTAAAGTGAACTGTAAAGAGACCATCCTACGGCCATTGTTTTTCCTTCTCTCCTTTAGGATGTTTCTTTACAAGAAGAAGAAAAATAAAGAAAGAAAGAAAGAAAGAAAGAAGTAAAAAATAATTAATATTTAACAGAAGGATTAATATCCTAACAATATGTATTGAAGAAATCTAACGATTATGTAAAATTCAATTTGGTTGTATTCTTTTTTTTTTTTTTTTTTTTTTTTTTTAAAGTAAAGAGTATAAAGGCAGCGCCAATGTAAGAGTCGTTGAGGGAGATTGCGCGCGGGTCGTAGGAGGCGTGGTTTCGCTCTCTGGCTACCTCGGACAGTGCGCTAGGAGGAACCACGTCTTACGGTTTAGTTTCGAGTGGAGTGAGGATATCCTTTTCCTTCATGTAGTCGTAATAGTCTGCTTGTGTTGCTGCCTTGGCGGCAGCAGTACGTGTTATGTAGAATAAGAGTGAAAAGAACAAAAAGGGTTTTTGAATGCCGCGGAATATCAATCTTTATACATTGAAAGTTTATTTTTCAATGTTTGGGAGTGAAACTGATAGTGCATTATTTTTTTTTTTTTTAAAGAAATGAGAGTGAAAAGTGGTGTTGAATGAATCACGGAATGGTGGGACAAACAGCTCCGTTATCAGAAGGCTTGATATATCTTTACTTAGAATTATCAAAGCCGTTTTGAATGGCTATAGCCTACTGTAAAGTTCCTTTAATATTAGTTTTCATAGTGGTGCAGTGGTTGTTGCATGCTCATTTTTTTTTTTTTTTTTTGAAGAGCAAAATGGGGCCCATTTCAGAAGGCTCGTCGAGTTATAGTTAACCTGGGTTTAGAGACCTTTTTGAATGTCTGTAGCCTTCAGTGTCATTTCATATTTTTCTTTTTTTTATCAGTGGCCTAGTGATAGGAAGCTAGAAATTTTGAGAGCTAAAGTTCTAGTCAGAAGGCTAGTGAAAGCAAAGTCAAATTTTTTGCTAAGAGGCCTGTCGAATGCATTTAGCGTTCCATAACTTTTTCTTTTCTTTTCTTTCTTTCTTTCTTTCTTTTTTTTTTTTTTTTTTTGAAATTTTCATAGTGGCTTAGTGATCGCATGCTCAAACCGAGAGACTGTTCAGAGGGCTTGTAAATGCCTAAAAATAACATTCTTATAACGTCTGGTAATTGGTCATGTGCTTTTCATGCATTAATATTTATATGGCATTTGCATAGTGGCTCAGTGGTAGCATGCTTATAGAGGTGAAAGTCGAATAAGTGGAAAATCAGTTGAAGTAGCCATTTCCTTTCTAAAGTTTCAATTGTCTTCTATTCTGAGAATTCTATTCAGTAATTGATAATTTTTCTTAAGGTTATTTGCTCTTTAGCAAGTTGACTTGGACTTTGGTTCCATTAATAATAATAAAAAAGTTTAAAAAAAGAGAATTAAATTAAAAAAAAAATCATTTCTCAGAGAAGGATCAGACTTATAAAATTTTCAGTTATTTATCATAAATTGTTGATAGTTATTTTTTTAATTTATACAATTAATCTGTTGGTTGTTTACGATAGTGTATATGCGTCAATCTAACGCCTTGGTGCATATACAAAGCCGTCTTTTTGGTTATTTAATAAAATTGTTATTGAAAATTGAATTCTACTTGTGTTATTATATTCTGAATTATTATATTGATTTCTGTGTTCACTTGGAAGAGGAATATTGGGTTTAATTGATTGGATTAGCTAGCCGTCACACCACTGGAGAACGGTTGAGGTCTTTGCTCTACGAGTTCAGTCTTCTTGGGCTGGCTGGATTTGAATCGGATTTCTTTTCTTTATTTTTTTTTTTTATTTGAGTTCTATGTTCGGCTGTGCCCCAGGCGGACAGGAGCATTTCAGAACCAACTAATAATTTCATCGTCCAATTCAGTACCGTGCCGTGGAAAATTAGCGCTCGGGTGAGAGTATACGACGGCGCCCTCTTCCGGTACATATGAGTGAAGTCGACAGACCAGCCGCAAAGCGCCACCATGGTTGGCACAAAGCGCAAGAAAATGTTCAAAAATAAACCCTGCTTTTCCTTCATTTGGAGCACATTTGATTTCTATTCCTTCTATTATATATATATATATATATATATATATATATATATATATATATATATAGATAGATAGATAGATAGATAGATAGATAGATAGATAGATAGATATAGATATTCTTTTTCTTCCCGAATTTTGCTCCCCTTACTTCGGCGCCCGGGGCCGTTGCCCCCACCCCTTCCGCGGCACGGTACTGGTCTAATTGAAACTCTTACAATGTTGTTTGTCGTGAGAATCTAAACTGCTAATTACCATTAATTGAAAACACACAAGGAGAATCAGTAGTACTTGCCAGTGGTAATCAGAGCTATAGATATAAGTAAAACTCTACCATCAGTAACGTGGGGGAGAATCTACTAGCTTCCTCAGTGAGAGTCATCTATAATGCAGTAGTAGCAGATTATACAAGAGCTCCAGGCATTGGTTGCAGTACCTTTCTACTCACTAAGAGAGCCAATAAATACCTTCCGACATGAGAAGAATCCACAAGCAGAAGAGGAACATGTGAGCCACCTAAAATTTTTAAAACTAGCCATGAACCACATAAATATCAACCAAGAGTATAATTGAATTTTTATATATATATATATATATATATATATATATATATATATATATATATATATATATATATATATACATAAAAAATTGAAGGTCAATTATTCATAATTAATTATCAGGAAATTCCTAGTATAAAATTTTACATAACACACTTTTTAATAAATAATCAGTGTTTGCCACACCTGAGTGAGACGTGGCAAAGTTATTTCTTTTCAAAATCCTTCTCGTGTGAATAAATTCTTGTAAATATCCACGTAGGTGATTCAGAAAGTAATGCCTTCAAACCCACTACTTGGCCAATAGTACTGCAACCATTCTGAGCTGTTTCTCATTAATGCACCGACGTTGAAACTATAGAATGTCATTTGTTTCACCTACTTTCCTCTTGTCGTGTCAGAGTAATGAAGCCAGTGCTTAAAGGGTCATTAAATCAGGTGACGCTATGGAACAAATATGACCACTTAGAGCAGTAATTTTGATAGAACCCTAAAGAGCATCTCTACTTCCGAAATTTTTGAACAATTTTTTAAGTGAAAAATCTTGAGAGAGAGTGAATGAATGAGTGAGGACTAATATGTAAATGTTTTACTCCCCACTATCATCAGCCTAACAGAAATAAATGTTTATAAAAATAATATTCAATGAATATTGTTTTCCTTTGTATTCCGTTGTAGTGTATTCCATTCAATAATGTGGAAACTTTAAATATTGCAAATCATCACAATATTCGGTAAATAATTGCCAGCACATAATACAAATCCAGTGAACAGGAGAATGTTTTGTTCAGCCGGTTTACGAATTAAAAAACGAATTTTCTGTCAGCTCAAAGTTTACAACATATACTTTCTACATAACTGTGGATCTCTAAAGATATATAAAACACAATGTACTTCTATGCGCAATAAAAATTGCGCGTATCCTGTAACTCACGAATTTTCGCATTTATTCCACTTTCCTTACGTTTATGGGTAAAATACAGTTATTAGTATGTGGAGATAATAAGAAAGCACTCCATCTAAGGAGATATTTCAAAAAATATATATATAATAAAATAATAAAAATATAATCAAAAAACAAAATTATGCTCGGTTTTGTGTATGCTGCAATCATGCTTTCGAGGGATTGTTTTCCAGTAGCAGAGCACAATTGTGGAGGGAATTCAGTAGGGGAGTCGGGGAGTTGGATCAAGGAACTGGGTAGCGGAGAAAAATGTTGCATTTATTGGTTTAAACCTAGTGTGTAGATTGTCTGCCAAATATAAATTAGCTTCTGTAACGAAGATGTCGTACGGAAATATAGAAACAAGCAGGAAATCTCTTACCTTGAGGTTGGGAGTGACATGCGCTATGGATATTAGCATTTATTTGTGAAGAAAAAGAGAACAAGCAAAAAGTAGTTTCCGTGGTTAGGTGGGTAGTGTGGTGGATTAGTAGTTCTTACACTTTGTTGACACTAGATCGAATCCCATCCCATCCTTTATTTTTTTACAAAACATTATCGGCACACCGATCCAATGCTGGCACCAGTTACATCTCATGAAATCTACGATGTACTGAAATACCGTCGCAATACCGCACCAGGTTACGATACTATTTCATATCGCCAACTCGTGCATGCTCCACCCGTGTTCTTGGTCTTGCTTGCTCAACTCTACTCCGCAATGCTAATAACTGGCTATTTTCCTCCAGCTTGGAAACTTGCCAAAATCGTAGTCTTTCTGAAACCACAGAAGGACCCAACCTCAGTGGCGTCCTATCGACCCATCAGCCTTACATCGGCCTTCAGCAAGACGTTTGAGTGCATCCTTCAGAAGCGCCTCCACCCCTATATCATGGAACGAGCACTCATACCATCTACTCAAGCTGGATTCCGCCCATCTTTTGGCATCAATGACCAACTTCTCAAACTATCGTCGCTTCTGGTCAATCACTTCAATAAATGCCTTCCATCTGTTCTGATTTCCATAGATATTGAACGAGCATTTGATACGGTTTGGCATGCTGGTTTGATCTATAAGCTTACATCTCTCTTGCCATTAACCTATGTGCGAATCATAGCTCAGTTCCTCCATGGTCGCTCTGCTTATATTCAGATCAATAATGCAAAATCTCCAACCTTTGTACTATGGGCCGATGTACCGCAGGACTCAGTTCTATCCCCACATCTGTATCTCCTATATGTCGCTGATATGCCTCAACCACAGCCTATTGTTCATATTCTCCAATTTGCAGATGACACCGTTTACCTAGCACTTGGCTCTTCTGTGGACCGAATTAACAGCATACTTCAACCTGCGTTGGACGACCCTATCGGATGATGCCTCAAATGGAAACTTAAATTAAATCCTCTGAAAACGCTAATGACATTGTTTGCCCGTGATAAACACAAATATTGCCCAACACGAAATCCCGAGCGCCTAAGTATTACACATTTGGACACACGTCTTCCACTCCACGATACTCTCAAATATCTTGGTGTCACATTTGATAAACATTTAACATGGAACGCCCATCTTCGTCTCTTGGACGCCAACATCCGCCATCGCCTCAATCTCCTACGACACCTAAAGGGCACAACGTGGGGACTTAACGCCAAACTGTTACTATACACATATAAAGTGTATGTCTGCCCTGCGCTCACCCATGGTCATCTCGCCTGGCTATCAGCGACATCCAAATTTTATGACCGCATCAATTTCCTTGAACGGCGAGCATTACGAATTGCCTATTCTCTCCCTCAACAGACGCCAACAAGGGAGGTATACCGCCGAACCACCATGCCCACTATCCTCCCACATCTTCGCCGCTTACGCGCCCGCTATATCTTTACTCGTATTGCCCATGCACATCCTATTATTGACGAACTGCTGCAACAAACGCCTGCGGTACCCAAATATGCCTATCCACCAATAGATCATCTGTTAGCCATATATGAACAGGACCATTCACCTGCGCAATACAACCCGCATCGTCGTATCTACACCCAAAATGTACATATCCATCGTCCGTGATCACCATCTGGCCTCCTACATCGCTTAATATCTCACTCCTTACTGATCAATAGCTGACTTTCAACTTCAACTCACATTTAGATGACCCTTTCTGTTTCACACCATTTCATAACAGCCTGCAACTTTCTAACTTTCAAATCATCAACAGTCGTTATATATCTCCGGCCATACAGAAGGCATAACCTTCTGCGGCCCGCCCATCCCCGGATGGGAATGAAAGACATGTGAAAAACATTTCATGTTAATAAGGATATAACTTATTGATATTTTGCTGAAATGACGTATTTATCCAGGATTAGAGTACTATTGGTAATAGATATTATTTTCAGTTCATGCTGTTGTATAGTTTCATCTCTCATCCTGTTTTGTTCGAAAAAGAACAATTTTGTCTCGAACAAAGTGTGAAGGATATATACGGACAGAAACAGACATGTGAGTACCAAACGTAATTTATCGTGATGAAATGGACTAGTTTGCCTTTATTAAAAAGAAAACAAGCAAATTATTGAAGTTGGTTTGTCTTTAGCTTTTAGCTAAAAATATATATATATATATATATATATATATATATATATATATATATATATATATATATATATATATATATATATATATATATATATATATATATATATATTTCTTTATAAGACTATACTTCATACGACAATATGTGTGATCATACCCACAAATTTAGCTTGGGAGTGAAAGATAATTGTTTATAAAAACATTTTACAGGTTTACGTACGTGAAACACCAACACACCATGGTCTCGCTTATCCTACTTCCTTTATTCCACATACCGTATGATCCAACATATCATTGCACATAGCATCAAACGGCAAGAAGAACTGCAAGTTGTGGTCTTAAGCTATTTTTCATGCTCTGGAGTCTATCGCCAAGCGCGCCCGTCTACACCTTGACTCATATGTCTATCATTCAGTGCAGACACGTATCCAGATTTTCTATTCGGAGGGGCCCAACACGAATCCTCGTAGGCATGTAATTCTAATGTTTTAAAAATATCAATAAAGTAAGAGGGAGCAAAAAATTGCAGTTTGATGATTGAGTTGCGCTGGAACCGAAAGATATAACGGCAAAACAACGAATTTCGCACAGAAGTATAAGTGAACACTCCCCCCTCTATGTTTTGAAGGTGATAGAAAGCGTACTAATTTATTACTTAACAAGATACACCAATCTAAAAAAGGATTTAAAAGTTCGGACTTTTGCCCCAGTATAAGTGAAACTCTACTGTATTCCCAAAGATAGCATATACATGAACTAGAATTGTATCGTTCTAGAACGTACAATAGTGTGAAATGCTTATATTAAAAGGCTGGAAAAGAAAAGCATAAGTACTGTTTTGGTAGCGTGAGAACAAATTAAAAACAATTCAATATATTTCCTAGGTATCAGATTATCATTTTGCGTGTCGATGTGCATTCTCTTTTAAACATACCATTAGAAGTCATACCATTCGCAATATTCCTAAGGAAATCGAAATAAAAACTCTTATGTGCTTCTTGCGGCAAAGCGGTTTAAGTGTATGGTCTGAAACCGATTCCCACTTTAAGGTATAGATAGAGTTCCCATATTTCGAAAATGCAAATCCGGGATGCTACTAAATTATGAGAATCTTTTAAATGCTTAAAATGAAAAGAAGTGTTAAATACTAATTTACGTTCCTCCATTAGATACAGTTGTTCAAGTATTACGTTATCACGTTTTTATTCATTTCAATAGACCTTCTCCCTAGTTAAGCAAACGTAACAGATGATTTACTCCCTCCCCTTGGTAAGCATTTCCTTAAGATCTGTTGTGTTTCGTGAAATAGCAGCTTCCTAAATACTTAATCATCTAAATGAATGTTTTCACTTAGAGCCATCTTGTCGATTCGTGTTGTCTAGGACTAAAATAAATTAAGGGTCAATAATGAAGATGAGACTTCCATATCAAACATGAAGAGACATGAGGATCGGAGATCTTTCTTTGTTCGAACTTTGATTTTTTCAAGTCCATGATGGGAAATTATACTATGAATACAATTTTCGAAATTAATAGTATACAATTGTAAAAATATTTTACAAAACGATGGGGTATTGCAAAATACTTTGACTCAAAGAATAAATTACAAGTAATAAACTTGTTACTTTTCCTGAAGAGTCTAAGTCTTGAATGAGGCGGAAGCTGTCGAGCGTAGTGCTTGGAACGATTGCCTCACTTGTTCTACCTTCCCGTGGCGCAGCCTTGATTTGACTTGATCCTAAACGGATTATTCAGAAGTCGAAGTCGGAAGATGTTCCACATTTTTTTAAACACTCTTGGTCAATTACAATCCGCCTCACTTGTGAGGGGACAACCCCATACCGTTAGCGTCGTTGAACCACCGATAGGAAACTAGCGACATGTCGCCAAAAATTGGCGGCCCCGCAGCGACAATCGGCGGTGGCCCCACTTTCGTTTTGAAAATTATACCACCAGCGGCCCATCAGCGGCAGAGAAGCGACGGAACGCCAACGAACCACAAAATTATTCCCCTAAAATACGTTAAATCGCCTATATGTGTAATTTGTTTGCATTAAGCTGAGTCTAATTTTTAAAAAAAAGTAAAAAAAAATAGTGGCCCGAGTTGGGCGCGAACTACCAACTTTAGGATTACTAGTTGCGTGTCCTTCAGAATTTGTCACGGAGGCGATAAAAAAACAGCTTATAAAGTGATAAATCGTTGAAGCCTTTTTAGTATCGGTATTTCTAATCACATTGCTTTTTTAACCGTGTATATTAGGAGATAACTGGTTGGAATCAGATCAAATGCACTCGCCATGTAATTTCATAACAAAATGGCAAGCGTCTATTTACTTCTTTCATAGTACTCCCATATTCACTTGCTAGTAATCGGCGACAATTGCCATCTAAATTCATACAATTATACGCAACCATCTCAAGATTTTTCACTTCATGATGTAAAGGTAAGAGTTACTATTGACCCTCGGAGCTCAATTATTGTCTTATAATAACAATTCTTCAGGGAAAAATAATATAGATAATAACCACATGCACATAAGAGGCGTTGAATCATGTTGGTTCCTTCGCGATTGTCCATGACAAATCGAAGGAACTTCGACCAAAATGAAGTCCTCGCTGTTACGTGGCGGTAACTTCAATACCCCCAACTCTAGAAATCTGCTTCGACTCGACGAATCCTTGCTACTAGTGGCACACTAGCGGCAATCCTTCGACCTGTCGCTATATCGATGATCGCCATTTATCTGCAAGTGGCCCACTAGGTGGCCACATGGAGATGCTAGTAAACAAACAAATCAAGAAATAAATATAAAGCCTTATAAGAAAAAGTTTTCAGAAACTTTACATCTAGCAAATCATTTGTTGGTATTCCATAACGGTAAATTCACCTTTATTCATAATTTACTTCTGTCGTAGTTTTGATATGAGAATGATATGTCTGAAACTGTAACACAGGTTATTAATACTTTTTCTTGCTTTAGTCAGATTTAGCAGTTTTACTTAACAGTCAGTCAATTTGGATCTGTAATTTCAGAGTTATAGAGATTTCCTTAAATTTTTCACTTCTACAACAGTTTGCAACTAACACCATTAACATATCACTTCGTGGTTTTCATCACGTAATGTCTCTGACACTCCCAGTATATTTCAAGCAATCAACTATTTACAGTGTATTACTACATCCATCAAAACTACATTTAATATTCGACAATTCTGTGCATATTTGCCGTATATCTATCCCTCCCTCAGTTAACTTTTCAAAAATGAAAAAATAATAACACAGGAAATATTCAACTTAAGTTTGTGCTTCTTAATTCGTTCCTTCAAGTAACTTTTGTACAACATGAGGCGTGGAGCAGTGGAAAGATATGAACTTTTCAAAATAAAGGTCAATGGTTCGAATCCACTCGTAGAAATGTTTAAAAGTTCTTTTACTTAACATTTTTTGGAATAACGGATTCATGTTAATTTATGTTTTAATTTACCATTTTGGAATTTAAAATATAGCCCTTAAAAGGGTTGATTAATTGCTCCAAAGAGTTCAGTAGGACGAATCCTCAAGCGGACACAGATACCCTACCAGAGAATCTTCTTTGATAAACGTATCGTGAGTCATATCTCGTTCCGTTTGGACGGTACACAACAACGGGGCCATCATTTGAAGAAGAAAATGTGCACTCGTCACTGAAGATTACATCCTTCCAATTACGATTCACATTTTCTTGAGCAAATGCAAGACGCCGTTTAATGTGTCCTTCCGACATGAACTCTTTGACTGCCGCCCTCCTCGCAAAGAGATTAGCAGCCCTCAGCCGCCTCCGCCCGGTATCGCGAGACGCAGGGAAACTTGCTGCTTGCCTCAATTGTCTGGATTGGTCTTTCTACTGCAATCCTCACAAGCGTCTGATCTTCTTCAGGAGAGGTAATACGCTTTCTCCCACTTCCAGGACGGCACTCAGTTTCTCCTGTATCTCGATACCGTTGTACCCTAAATTGAGCAGTTCGCGGAGAAATCTCGCATATTTCAGCGGCTTGGTTTGCACTATAACCTTCTTGAAACAAAAGAAGAACTTTGCTTTTCGAACTCTGTTTCTCAGCCATTGCACCGATGACTTTTCGAATGGTTTACTTTATATTCCTAGTCGTAAAGCTTAGAAACTAGTATTTTGATTGGCTGCCAATACAACGCTATAAAACCTTGACAATGATTTGACCTTTAGTCTTTCAACTAGGATAAGACTGTTTGGTAGTTAACATGTTACGTGAGTTGTAGTCTCACAAAGACAGAGTGTTGCCGTCCCTTCTCTCTCATTTTTTCTGAGTGAGGGCCTGTGTGAGGGTCTAATAGCTACACACACGAAAACAAACTCTCTACATAGATTAAAACTGAGCATTTTCTATTTTTTTTTCTGTGACGAAACAATAGTGTTTTTAGACAACCTAGAAATGAAGACCCTATACTATATGATGTTGCTTAGGGCCTTGTATGTAGCTTATCATTTGACATTTTCACACTTTCATCGTATATTAAAAACAACAGGGACTAAGTCATTCTACACTTACATGAGAAGGAAACAAATTCTTTTTAATTCGTGGAATTGTGCCAATGCACTAAGCCCAGAGTTTTAATTTATTTAAGATAATAATAATAATAATAATAATAATAATAATAATAATAATTATTATTATTATTATTATTATTATTATTATTATTATTATTATTATTAACTTAGGTTTTCCAAAAATAGGAACTTAAACCAGGAATGAATCTGGCCGCTTGCCCTTGGGTGATTGCAACTAGACTACAAGCCGAATATCATTGGAAAGCTTGAAAGAAAGTATAAGCAATATTTCACGAAAACCCGGTACTTTTTAACAAATGTGTTCGTTATCAAGTTTTCATAAAGTACTCCCTCTCTCGTATAAATAATTTCAGAGGGGCCTCGGTGGCTTAATGCTAGAGCGTTCACCTCTGGTGCACGGGGTCCTTGGCTCGATCCTTGCATTTTCCAAGTGAAATTTGTGGTAAACAAACACCGTGTGCGTGGGTTTTGTCTGGATTTTCCAGTTTTCTTTCACTTTCTTCATTCCACCATTTCATTCATTTCTCATCATCACCGTCTTCTTTAGCCTAGCCGGCCGGCAAAACGTGGAACATAAAACTCATGGATTTCATTTCAAATAATTTTAACCCCCAACAATTGCATTAAGTATGTAATTTCGAATAAAACCAACTACTCTATAATATTTTGAATATTATTATTTTTTATAACATTCTCGCGAACCTTATTTTTAAATCTAACTGTAAGACGATTACTTTCACTGTCTTATTATTATAGATGCATTTCAATTGAAGCAGCTGAAATCGTTGGGAAAATTAGAAAGCCATACCGTATATTCCAGTGTGCCACAGTCAGCATAACGTGGCACACTGGTGTGCCCAGCAAAGTGAACGGTGTGGCGCAAACTTTTACCTATTATTTACAAGAGTATTTGTCGAATTCTTTTATTATTATTATCAACGATTGTATACAGTTAAGCAGACACAAGTATCACAATGAGGGAATGGGTATAATTATTTACTTTAATGGTAATAGAAAAGTCTATTTTCTTTTATTTTCTACCGGGAATAACTGCATCCGGTCTAGAAAGCTAGGACTAACAACAAAGGGACTCGATGTGCTGACCACACACCACTCCAAAGCCGTGAGTGCCACAAATCCTCTTCTAAGGTTTGGCACAATATAGGGTGTTGCGTTCAGAGGATGAGTGAGAGAGACAGAGAGAGAGAAATAACTTAAGTCCATTGGACTTACATGCGTTAATAAATGTTAACTTATTTTTATAAAACATGTAAATGATCGTTTCGTTTTCTGTTTATTATTATTATTATTATTATTATTATTATTATTATTATTATTATTAGTAGTAGTAGTAGTAGTAGTAGTAGTAGTAGTAGTAGTAGTAGTAGTAGTAGTATACATTTCTTAACACGTTGACTGTCATGTGTATGGAATTCCATACACACGGCCCGTGCAGTGCCGCGTGTGTGATTTTCCATACACAAATAATACATTCCAAGTTTGTTGTGCTCGTTTTATAGTTGTGTATGTAATTAGATACATAGCATATGAGTCTAAATTTAATGTCCACGCCACGTATATGCAAAACAATACACAGAGAAATTTATGAACAAAGACATTTATAGGGCTAAAACAAAGGCCAAAACAATTACTGACAGACTGTTGCCCGTGGTGCACAGGTGATAACGGTCTACACTTTTAAATTTAAACAAATAAGAGTTTTAATTAAGCACGAATTTAACTTATAGTGTACAGTGAGGAAGGCTCAGGAGTTCTCTAGGATCGTTACAATATAGAACCTCGTGAAATGCACTGCAAACTGTCCGCAAGCCCCCAGCAATGTTCAACAGGTATTGTATTTTGAAGTTCATTTCAATGCAAATCTATATACAAACTTCAATACTCATCCTTAAACAAAAGTGCAGACTATGTGTGATTTGCAATATTATTATTGTTTTAAATAAAACTCTCGCCAACTTTATTTCTAAATCGAAAGGTAAGGAGCCTCTCTCTCACCCTCTGTGTTCTTCTAACATGTTTCGCAGCAATTATAACATTTCTTGATATATCAATTATTTCTTAGTAGGGTAACTTTATCTAGAGACCACTGATTAACCTGGTACTGTATTTTTCACTTTTTGCATTTGGAATTGACAATTATCGGTTGGACACTTCAGTCGCACCTACCTAATATTAACAACGTTTCTTCGATAATTTCGTAAAATTGTATTATTTCTTTGTATCATTGATTAGCTTGGTTACGCTTAATAAAACACTTTTTTTTGCACCGACGTGTCATCTATACCTTAACGTTCCATGAAAATGCACTATCTCTCACCGGAAATCAAATCTAGAACCAATGTACTTGAACCATTTGGTCACAACAAGGCAAATTTAAAAAGAAGTTTCAATTTTGTTAGGAAAATTGTAATTAGATGTTACATTGAAAAATATATTTAAGAAAGGGTACGGACCAAACGCACTGAACTTTCTCTCTCGAATTTCCTAAACTGGCTCGTGTTAGGCTGCAGCTATTACTCCAACATTTACTTGGAAAAGGCGAATAAAATAATGGGTTTTGGAAAACTTTGTTCGAAGAAATTTTAGGCGCAAACGTTAAGTATCTATTAGTCATATTTCCGTTATCAATAACTTATGCCATATATTAGGATTATTAAGGAAATAATTGAATGTGAACTATGAGCAAAAGCGTCTGAACATGTATGTCTAGTCTCGTTTTACTATGAAAGAAAAAGTGTTCTAAATATATTAGGCAATAAATGAATCGAATCTTTTCAACATTCCAAAATTGAAGCTAAGAAATGGAGTAAAACTAAGTTTTATTTTAATACGACATAGGAAACAGAAATGCCTGTGCATTTCGAATGGATTATTAGAAAAGCTTCCCTCCCTGTGAAGGTCATCGGCTTGCTTTCCGCTCCGCACTGGAGAGTGGTGGGAGGAAGGGGAGTTTCCTATCAGGTTGCCTGGAATAGATAATAGTAGCACGGCACGTACTTGGCTAGAATCACAGTCAATCAATTCAGAGCCGTTACTGACGTTCAAAAATAAACTTATTATAAACCTTTGTAAAAAAAAATCTCTCAGACACAAAATATCCCTCATCGCGTGAGTCTAGGCAAAACGGGAATACCACGTTTGGCCTACATCTAAGATGAGATTGAGATAAAGATATATATATCGTTGGAAGATTCATAGGTGAAACGGGAATAGGCCAAATGGGAATGAAGCTTGTTTGCAGTTCTAGATCAAGTTTACTAATTGAAATTATGGGCAGCAACTTCAATGTTTACCAGTTATTTTGGATCAATTAAATATTTTATTTTATTTCATTCTGGATATCTTTTTTCAAAAAAATAAGTAGTTCCAAAAGTGGAAGAATGCCACGAGCAAATTTATGCAACGGATCAAACTGTGTGAGCTGAAAGACATATAAAATTCCATTAATGATAAATGTAAATATTTTTCTTTAAAAATATCACTATATTGCGAATCTATTATTTCCATTTGAAGTTCTGGGCTAAGGACTTCTATGCCGGGGTGTTAAAAGAATTTTAAAAAGACTTGATGTCATTTGCATCAGAGGCTGAAAAACGAGACTTAAAATTTATTTTTAAAGCACACAAAGGTTCAATTGCAAAATCTGTTTCAGTTGCAAAAATGGTGTATTAGTTTGCTGACTGAATGATTACCGTATTAGAGGCATAAAAGTAGGATTGATTTTTTTTTTTTTTTGCTCGAAAGAACTTAATGGGGTGCACAAATTCAGGCAGTAGCTGGATTTCTTCTTGTAATTTTAAATTACGGTCGTTCATATGTTTAGTTACATCTGTATAAAATGCTAACTTTATTGTGTAACTCAGCCAGAGGATGATTATTTTCATTCAAAAAATTTGGATTATTATTCGGAGCTCAAAGAAAAACAAACGTTAAAAATTTCTCGCAACAAAGGTAGTGTATTGCAGTAGAATATGGTGAGTCTTGTTCTCCAATCTCTTCAATAAACTCGCGGAATTGGCTACGATTTGAGTGTACGTGATCTAATTTAATTAACAACTGACACAACTGACTAAAATTCCTGTCATATCGAAGCATGTTCTGCATACAAAGACTGTTGATGAATGATGCAACATACGATTAATCATTTTGAGTCACCGTCATTTTCTACAGGCTTTCATACGAGAGCAATGATACTCATATTTTTACCACACATATTTTTGCTACAATTAGTTGTGATATACTTTATTATTCTTTACATTAAAAAATATTTTTCTGAACAGTGTTTTGAAATCCTTCAAAAATATCTTCTGCAGTGGTCATGCCGTGAATTTTAAGAATGTCAAAAAACTTCTCAAACTTCGTGATTTTTATCTAATTGCAAAATGAGGTAAGCAAATGGATTTAATAATGTGTAGAAATTGGTTTATCGTAACAACATCGTTAAAAATTCGGGAAAATATCTATAATTTATTCTCAGATCTATGTTCCCTGCTCAAGAACGTTCAGGATTTGCCCCTAACTAAACTTTTTCTAAGAAATGCTATTAAGAGGGATAGATAATCAGTATTAGGAATTTTGTTTTGTGAAAATAATCTTTCCTTAAGGAAATAGATAATATTAACTATAGAGTGGTCGTCGTCTTTGTCTACAAGAAACGTCGCTGTATGGAATATCACTATTGCTCAACTTAGCTCGGCCACAAAACGTGTTCAGTTAAAACTTCAAGGAGGATATAGAGTGTAGGTGAAAGGAATTTGCGTGTGTGATTTTCCATACACAAATAATATATTCCAAGTTTGTTGTGCTCGTTCTATAGTTGTGTATGTAATTAGATACATAGCATAGGAGTCAAAATTTAATGTCCACGCCACGTATATGCAAAACAATACACAGAGAAATTTATGAAGAAAGACATTTATAGGGCTAAAACAAAGGCCAAAACAATTACTGACAGACTGTTGCCCGTGGTGCACAGGTGATAACGGTCTACACTTTTAAATTTAAACAAATAAGAGTTTTAATTAAGCACGAATTTAACTTATAGTGTACAGTGAGGAAGGCTCAGGAGTTCTCTAGGATCGTTACAATATAGAACCTCGTGAAATGCACTGCAAACTGTCCGCAAGCCCCCAGCAATGTTCAACAGGTATTGTATTTTGAAGTTCATTTCAATGCAAATCTATATACAAACTTCAATACTCATCCTTAAACAAAAGTGCAGACTATGTGTTATTTGCAATATTATTATTGTTTTAAATAAAACTCTCGCCAACTTTATTTCTAAATCGAAAGGTAAGGAGGCTCTCTCTCACCCTTTGTGTTCTTCTAACATGTTTCGCAGCGATTATAACATTTTTTGATATATCAATCACTTCTTAGTAGGATAACTTAATCTAGAGACCACTGATTAACCTGGTATTGTATTTTTCACTTTTTGCATTTGGAATTGACAATTATCGGTTGGACACTTCAGTCGCACCTACCTAATATTAACAACGTTTCTTCGATAATTTCGTAAAATTGTATTATTTCTTTGTATCATTGATTAGCTTGGTTACGCTTAATAAAACACTTTTCTTTTTTGCACCGACGTGTCATCTATACCTTAACGTTCCATGAAAATACACTATCTCTCACCGGAAATCAAATCTAGAACCAATGTACTTGAACCATTTGGTCACAACAAGGCAAATTTAAAAAGAAGTTTCAATTTTGTTAGGAAAATTGTAATTAGATGTTACATTGAAAAATATATTTAAGAAAGGGTACGGATCAAACGCACTGAACTTTCTCTCTCGAATTTCCTAAACTGGCTCGTGTTAGGCTGCAGCTATTACTCCAACATTTACTTGGAAAAGGCGAATAAAATAATGGGTTTTGGAAAACTTTGTTCGAAGAAATTTTAGGCGCAAACGTTAAGTATCTATTAGTCATATTTCCGTTATAAATAACTTATGCCATATATTAGGATTATTGAGGAAATAATTGAATGTGAACTATGAGCAAAAGCGTCTGAATAATTTCTGAGACAGTCGTCGAAAAAATCGCCCCCAATTATAAACTATCACTCAGAACAAACGAGTTATGCTATGTTGTTAGTGTTTTCATAAAATACTTATTATGAAATATGAAAATCGCCTGAGTCTTGAGAAAATCGCATGGTAAAACTTACTTCCAAAAGGGATATATCATTTCTAGATTTTCAGGATCATGGAATTATATGATATCATTAGGTTATGTATGTAACATTTATTTATGAAATATGAACAAACATCACCTGAGTTGATTCTGCGAATGTCATCGAGAAAAACTTATCACCAAAGGTAAACTATTTTCTATCTGTAATTTTGAGGGAAAACGATTTATTAAAAATGGTAATTTATTTATGAAATCTGGACCAAGTAGCTCGAGTCATTTTTAAGCAAAAATTTTACCGTCAAAATAAACTACTTCTTTCGGATTTTTCTTTTCGGGACAAGCGAGTTATACCATATTGTAAAGTTACTACTGAAATTAGAACAAAATAACTCCTTGAGAAATCCACCCCTTCTGGGTGTTTTGAGGATAAAAGAGTTATGCAGTATATTAGGTTATTAATGAAATATTTCTTTACAAAATATGAACAAAATTGCCCGAGGCGTTAATGAGAAAAGCTTCGGGGAAAAGTTCACTCTAAGAGTAAACCACCCCTTCTGAATGTTTATGACAAACGAGTTACGTCATATTGTTAGGTTATTAATGATACGTTTATTTATGAAATGTGATTTATTAAAAATTGTTCAAAAAACGCATCATACAGTAAATTACACCTTATGTATTTTTCAGAGGAATGGTTCATACTACGGTGGATGGTTGTTAATAAAAAATACATTTGTAAAAAATAAACAAAATCGTTACAGCTGTTTTTGAGAAAAATTAATTACTTGTATTTTAAATTTTCATCCTTCAGTAAACTACCTTTATTTTTAGGTGTCGGAGGATATAGAATTCGAAACGATAGAATGTTATAGAAACATCATGTCTAGAATTTGGTCCAGATACGTTGAACTCTACGGCCTTTATTTGAGTGCATGTAAAAGCGTCACGAACCGACAGACGAACAGGTGGACAGACATCGAAAAATATATTTTTTAATATGTAGGCCCATTAAACTTGAATTCATCGAAATCTCCAATTTAATTTTTATCACTATCACTACAATTTCTTCTTTCGTCACTCGAATGTGAAAATGAATATTCCAACACGGACACGTAAAGTCCCAAAACGTTAATGAGTTACGTTTAATGTGATCATGCTAGTAAAAAAGCTTATGCCTGCTTTTTGTATAATTTTAATATCAGTTTTTCATGCTACTGTGTAATTTAGAAGAATGGTATGATTATCGTTCATATCCATACTCTTTTGAAAGCGTTCGTGTTCCGCACAAATAGATCTGTATAATTTAGTTTTAATCAAAGAAAGCATTCTTTATTCCTTACAGAGACCTATGATTGCATTTCTTGCACTTGGGGATATGAAGAAAAAAGTTAGGAAGTCAATACTCTAAAAATAAAACACACACACACACACACAAGAGAACGATAATTTGACATCAGCTTTTCTCTTCCTTTTTTCATTACAACAAGCTGTTCTCCTTCATTCACTGTAAAGTTTGGTTCTAAGTTTGGAAAGATTGAAGGTCTTGACTTATTAGTTTGTGATTCGCATTTTGAGGTTATCTACTATGCACTGTGTGAACTGATATCTGTTGACAGATGGAAAATTAATATGTTTGTTAAGTTATACGCCTTTGAAAACCCCAGTTTCAACACTTTTGAATATTTCATCTTCACTGTCGGCTGGCGTACTTTTTTGTAGTGCAGTCACGCATTTGCAATAATTCTGATTGACTTTTAATTCATGCAGAATATCAAGCAGAAGCCCTAAAAGTTTAATAAAATTGTAGGAGCTTATTTATCTTATTTATCTGCTAGCCCTATGAATTGATTTCGCTCTTTACTGTTGCAGCAGCTTTTCTTATATTCTGCAGAACAATGTGTATATACTGCAGTGTATGAACTCCATTCAGATTCTACGCAGCGAAAAGAAGACACCACCTACCTCACATCTATAATGCGACCTATTTTTTAAGTTGATTTGCAACATCATGTGCATACCTTTCGAGTTCGTTCGATTTTTTTTTTGGGGGGGGGCTGTACAGCTTATATAGAGCACTAACCAAAATATTAAAGTGATTCACATCACTACCATTAATAGTCTCCAGTGTATCATTTACAGCAAATTCCAATCTGTGACTAAGGCAATGCCACAACACGATTTTGGGAAATTGTTGTTGTAATCTTCATCCGACTCCAGATTTTTCCCTACAAATAACAGTAGCACAATCGCTTGTGAAACCAACTACGTAGCCCCCGAGACAATTAACATCAAAACCGTTCCTTCCGAAACATTCCGTAAGAGCGTTGTATGTTGTATCTGATTTTTAATCTGGAAGTTCCAATAGTTCCAAAAAGGACGTATAAATATCATCACTACAGTTATTGTCTTTACTGACAATTCCTTCACTATCCGGAATACGAGCACGTATATAAATATTAAAAGCCCTTTTGTTACTTAATATGGTTCATTCATTAACAATAATCCTTATCATGGATGTAGCACACTTAATTTTCCCAATACGTCTACTTTTTATTTCAGCACTAATGTGGCTTACAATGTCCGCGCATACATTATTATGTAAAATATGCCTCATATCAAGGCCGTTCGCAGCTTGAAGATCTATTAAATGGGAATGATCCAGAAATGCCTGTCTTGTTTTCCAACATAATATGCTGTTTAAAAAACTTGACATGTTGTTCGAAAGCTACATTTGCTTTCATTGTCGAAAAGTTTTCCTAAGCTCTCGTTTTCAGCCTCCAAAAGTATTTTTCCCGCGGTGCAGTGGCCAATACTTTTCCTATGTTCGAAAATTTTCTTCCGTAGTGAATGTTGTTGCATTTCCGTTGTAGGTCCGAAAACTTTAACACTACCTACAATCCACTGTAGTGACAGCGGTACACGAGCACTTAAATACAATTTCAAGTCCTGAAATTTATGACAACTTACACAGCCAAAGTATTCGAGACAATTAATCACGGGTACTTTTTTTTTAAACATGTTAACTTGGTCTTGGGTCCAACACAAAGATGCATTATTGGATTTCAACAATTGGCCACCAGCAGTGGCGTATTTACGATTTTGTTTCGGGGGGGGCTTTGCTAACTTTCGGGGGGGCTTTGCCTGAAAATATGAAAATTCTGCAAAATATTTCATATACTTTACTACAGTAAGATTTCGAGAGGGGCTTAAGCCCGGAAGTCGCCCCTAAATACGCCACTGGCCACCAGTATCACTTGCACTTGCGCCGGCAGATTTCTCCTGTACTCTTCTGGAGTCTTCCTGTGAAAGACCTACATCGGAATTATCGTTTTTCGCATTACCACCGGAAGCACTGAAATAATATTCTATTGACCGTTGGGCACGCTTCATTTTCCTTAATTAGCACAATCACAATATTAAAGGAGAAAAGCAACGCACATAGAAACGGACTCAATCTTGCTCTCATGCAGAGCCAACGGAATTAGACATGGGTAGTTCGCATGGACACAATGTCGAAACAACTTGTGTGCGAGCTCTCTAGTAAGCTGCGAACTACGCGAACTAAACGACCTTTTCTTTTCAACTGGTCTTTATTCCGATAGCCCCAACAATGAACTGAATTTCAATTTCCCTTCTCTAAACTAAATGAACTTAAAAGAAAAATTTTTGGATAAGCAAATATAAAACTGTAAACGGTTGCCAGGCTTAGGCTTACTATTGTTGAACCAGCCCTTAGGCTTCTGCCACCAAACTGATTGTTGAGTTGTAGTAATTACGAAGTGGGGAAAAAAGCAGAGGCGGTATGCTTTCCTAAGATTTTGCTTGAGCATATCCGCGATCTAAATGTGGAACAATACGGATGGTACGTTTGCTTAAACATCGCATTTACAATAACATAGCGATCCAAACAAGGAAACATATGTACATATATGCCCATATGCTTTTTCGTCTCGTTTTCAAGGCCTTGTAGGCACTTCCTTCTAATCTCATTTATATTTTCAAGAGCTTCTTCTGGTCTCGTTTCGTCTGGTGGTCAACATTAATTTTCTTATAATTGTAAACACAGAAGTCCAGATAATGTGAAAAGAATAATTTTGAATTAAAAAGAAAAGAGTCCTGTCAATGCCAAGGGCGGATCCAGATTTAAACATTTTAGGTGGGCGGTAAGGTAGTTAGAATTTCTTTGAAGGGGGATGGAATTGTTTGCACAAATGTTCAAATCAAGAGCACAAATTCTGCCAGAGAATAGGTTGATACGGAACTGTTATTTACTTTCGAAGCAGCAGCAACGAAATCTTTGATAGTAAAAAACACATTTGTTGACTCAATGCTAACGTCGTATTTATTTTTATGTGCAAAATCTGTTTGTCTACACGCAAATAACAATTTAAATCAGTCATTTTTTACCAGTATGTCATACCGGCCGATTTTGTAACTTTCTGATGACTCATCTTAAGCACTACATGGAATCCAGAAGTGATGTCCGCTTGGAACAGCGGGTTGTCATTGAATTTCTGACTGTGTACCCAGGAACATTCATCGCCGGCGACGAATCGTGGATACAGCATTACGACCCAGAAATGTAGCGTCAGTTTATGCAGTACCACCACCTGTCTTCTCCTCCAAAAATTTCAAAGTTGTTCTATCTGCTGACAAAGTGCTCTTGATATTATGCCTCATCCTGCCTATTGTCCAGATCCTGCACCCTGCGAGTTTGGCACTCCCCCAAACTTAAGGATCGCCTTAAGGGCCAACGCTACAGCTGTGACGCGGAGGTGGAAGCAGCAATTCGGTAATGGTGTCGCCAGCAGCCACCACATGCAGCCGCCAGCAGCTACCATGAAAAACTTGTTTTGCGTTGGGGCAAGTGTGTGTGGCGTAATGGGAAGTATGTGGGAAAATGATGCCACCATTTGTAGCTAACATTGTAATCTTTCCACTTATATCTGTGCTTTCTGTCAAAACAAATAAATGTATCACCTTGGAGCCATTACTTTCTGAATCACGCTTGGGCTTATCAGCAAACAACTTCTCCACTACAGAGCTTTAGGTAACGAGATGATGGTAAGTACACTGAAATACAATGTTGTATTTTTGTGTATGTGTTCTTTTCAAGTGCTAGAAGGCTGATGAAAGCGTAGAAATGTACGCGATTGATAAGCCTTATTTTGAAGGTGCATTCTGTTGATTTGAACATACTGATTCGCATGTTCTAGGGAACAGGTTGTTATTATTGCAGCCAATGAATAATTCTTGGCGTTTGAACAAGGCAGGTAACATGAGTAGGAAGGCCGGGGAAAATCTATAAATCTGGAGTGTTTGTTTTATCTTTGGTATTTTTGAGAAGATTTGCATATTTGGGTGTTTTGTTTATTTGTAATTAACCTTTGAAATTCAACTCTCAAATTATATTTTATTCACTCTCTACCGCATTATATTAACCAATCTACCTTTCTGTCTTTAACCCACGAGATACTGATCTTTGTAAATATATGCAGAAGATCATTGTTAATATCATCATTGTACTGTATTTTCAGTACTTTCTTGTGCTTTCACTTGTACCTTGTGGCTCAGCCCTCCAAAGAGCTCCTCTCCACCTGTTACAAGTGGCACTTCCATCCTCGAGTTTCCTCTACACATCTAACATGTGATGCCAAGTAAAAGGCTAAAGCATATGCTAGAAACAAGCAAAAGGGTACCTACTTTGAAAAACCAACAGAGGTACAATTATAGTCTTTATTTTTTAAAAGACGCATAAATATTTTTAGTTGTTTAACTGGAAATTAGAGAATTAGTAGTCATTAGAATTTGAGTTGTAAATGTTCATCACGAGAGCTCAACCAAAGAAAATTCAAATTAAAAAGACTCATTTAAGTATGGTAGAGCGCTCATCTCCAATGAGAGGTCTCCGCGCTTTATCCTTGCTAACGTGAGTTTGTGGTGGACATAATTCAGTGATGCCAGCCCGTGGGGAAAGTTCTCATTTCGTGAGATTTCTTGACATTAATTATTCGGAATGGGATAAAGGTAATTTTTGTCGAAATTAACAATATATGTGGGATTTTTCACTACATCTATAATCCATGCCACAAAGTTCTTTATGAGCGAGAACTAGACATAATGAGTCATCAATAAGCGAGTCAGTGTTGTCAACTTTTAGTCTGAAGTTTTTTCTGTTACCGGCAAAGCCCACGCTAGTGAGGAGTGACTTAATCATATGTGATTCTTAAAAATCAAGCACCAAGAAACGATATTTGTACTCTGGTATTTGAAGAAAGAAGAAAAAAAAACAACGAACGGATGACAAAAATAAAGTAAAATACCATGCAAGAAACAACTATTTCCAAACGTTCCACATGAAATAAATGGAGAACAAAACTTTGGTAGTATCATTCGGCTCAGTATAGGGTCATGATACAAGGATGTCATTTCTCACAACATAACAAAATATAGACTTACTTGTTTTCGATTAAGGAAAACAGTTATTCTCGAAGATCGAAATTTATTGATACATAGAAGATTGTATATACATAGAAGATCGAAATTTATTGATAATTTACAATGAAATGAATAAAATAACACATGTCATACTTGTTTCATTTCTATATCTTACAATAACAACAACAACATTAATAATAATAATAATAATATAACGGGGGCGCGGTGGCTCAGTGGTAGAGCGTTCACCTCCGGTGCTTGGGTCCCTGGTTCGATACCAGCTCGCGCCGTGTGGACTTTGTGGTGGACAAACACCGTGCTCGTGGGTTTTCTCGGGGTTCTCCCGTTTCCTCCCACTTTCTTCATTCCACCATTTTCACTCATCTCTCATCATCACCGTCTCCTTTCGCCTAACCGGCACAACCGTGGGACGTAAAATTTAAAGATTTCATTGCATTTTTTTTAATGATATAACGCAGGAAATTCAAATGTAAAGTGGGAATTTTTGGGTCTTGAGATGGGATTTTATTGCTTTTTAGGTTGGCATCATTGGTACAATTATGTCCATCGGTTTTCTCGGGGTCTTGCCATTTGCTTCCACATTTTCACTCTACCAATTAATTCATAATTTACTTCCATTAACTCATCCACTTCCTTTAGCCTAAAAGCCAGTACATAAAACATCAATTGAGCCCCCAAACATCAATTGTTTTCCGCTTCTTGAATAGCTTCAATTCTTTGTGCAGAGTAAAGTATGTATGTTAAGACATATGCCTATACTGGATTTATGATTATACAATGTCAAATTTTTCCCGTAATATTTATACCTAATATCAGAATTTAAAAAATACCTTCAAAGTAAAAAATCACTTAAGCCCCCGAAGCCGCGATGGCTCAGTGGTAGCCGGTGGCAATTAGTGCCCGATGACCCGACCCGACCCGACTGACCCGAACCGTGATCCGATCTGATTGACCTGACCCGATAACCCGACCCGAGCTGACCCGGTTGACCCGACCCGACAACCCGACCCGAATAACCCGACCCGACAACCCGACCCGAGCTGACCCGACCCGAGCTGACCCGACTGACCCAACCCGACAACCCGACCCGAACTGACCCGACTGACCCGACCCGACAACCCGACCCGAGTTGACCCGACCCGACCCAACCCGACACGAACTGACCCGATCCGAGTCGGGTCGGGTCGGGTCACGGGTCGGGTCGGGTCAACCCGACCCGTTTGAGAGCACTATGGTCACGACACTGGGTGAACGCCAAAATGCACTCACATTGGGAAACTAGTTTTAAAAGCATAATTTTAGAAAATAAAGCATAATTTAAAATATATAGCACAATTCTTGGAAAATTCTCTTTAACTGAAAGTTTAACATACTGTGTTAATATTTTTTAAACCCAATATTTACAATGCAAAATCATTGAGAACATAACAATGCAACAATGAAAAGCTTATTTTCATTTCTGTAAACTTTTCGGTGTAATCCTTTGATGTGGAGAAAAGAAAGTAAAAGAAGAAATTCTTCCGCCAACAATGAATAGTATGCAAGAACTCCATACTATATTGTTACAGTGACAACGCCAGCTTTAAGTTGTTAGGGGGACAAAGGGGGGGCAGATACATTTTCGGGGGCGGCTATTTGCCATACCAAAAATAACATATTTATTACGTTTGACTTCATGTGTATTGTGTATTTCGTTGCTGTTTTATGTTAGATCTATATGATTATAAATTAAACTTATTTCAAATAAAATTTGTAACTAACAAATAAGTAACGTCTGCACATGAAATATTTTTCAATGAAACTTTTGAAGCCTAAACATAAATTGAATTACTTTCGCGTATGCTACAAGTAACACATTCGTCTATATGCTACGTATCACTCGCTCTCTCCCTCTCTCTCTCTCTCTCTCTCTCTATATATATATATATATATATATGTAGAGAGAGAGAGAGAGAGAGAGACAGAGAGAAAATTTACGAGGAGCTGCTGAAAATGTCGTAGTCCAATCCAGAAGGAGTGTAGGTACTAGGTAGAAAAATGAAATCGTAGTTTAGAAAAACATATCTCTGTAAGTACAAATATAAATTTTCATATTAATAATGAAATTCTTATTGTTTCTCAGGCCTCTGAAGTGATTATGTGTGCCCAAACAGATAATTTCACGAACATCCAGATCCTTACTGTTATAACATTTTTGTTCCACCAAGGAAAGTCACCGAAGTAAATTAATTAAGAAATCAGTGAAACACCACGGGACTCTCCTCCGTTATATATAGTGGTGAAGAAGTAAGTGGCTTAGTATAAACGTAGCAATTTCTCAACAAATTATGCTTTACATCCAGGATGATTAAAAGCAATGACTCTTCCTGGAATCATGGATGCAATTTGTGACATTATTCTTGAAAATTGCAGCATTTCAGCCAGTGGTGGATATAGCCCGGGGCCGGAGGGCCTAGGCCACCCCAGTTTTTGTGTGACAAAAATAATTTAAGCTATTTATATTTATTATAGTCTGTCTGCACCCCGCTTTCTCACTTTTTATCTTCTCAGCAAAACTTGTGTCAGGGATTCTGGGCATTTCTTTGGAACTCGTCGGTAGCATAATTCAGAATGGCTTGGGTATGCGCAAGTTCTCGGCATAATGGGTTCCCAAAATATATGTCAGGAGAATAAAAGGGTAACGGCATTAAGAGAAGTAATCTTCCAATTTGACCGTAATGCTGATCAATTTCGCTGACGAATAGTAACCATAGATGAAATATGGTTGTACCACTATGATCCTGAATCGGAACAACAGTCAATGGAGTAGTAGCACTCATTTCTCCATCGCCCCAAGAAGTTCAAGACACAGAAGTAGGTTGAGAAACTGTTTGGAACATTCTTCTGGTATAAGTATGGAGTGGTAGACTACCTCCTCAATTGTCAGATATTTAATCCAGAATCTCTACATTACTTACAAAACTGAAAGAAAAATTCAAAGTTCAACGCTGCGGAAAATGAAAAGAAAGGAATTATGTTCCTTCAGGAGAATACACCTGTCCATCAAGCTCCTGCGAACATAACTGACATTGCATAATCTAGGATTTCAATGTCTAGATCATCATTCATATTCCGCAGATTTAGCTCCGTCTAACTATTACGTGTACTTATTTCCCAAACTTAAATAACACTTGAAAGACGCCATTTTAGATCAGATAGGGGTAGTGCTACGAACAGTGGTGCGAGGAAATCTAGATTTTTTTTTTTTAACTTTTCTGCAAAAGCTGGAGCACTGTACAAGGTAGTATATTGACTCTCGGAAGAAGAGAAGAAGAAGTAAAACTTCACCAATCCACGTGCACTCCTTCTGGGTTGGGCTACGAATTTTTCAGCAGTTCCTAGTCAATATGGTAGACGTCACGTCAGTACTTTTAAACAAAATAAGTAAAGGAGCACTAGTATAAACCAATTACTAACTAAAGATCAGCACTCTGACAATACATTTTATTGGGAATCAATTTCATTCCATAATTTTATTATTATCATTTGCAGGAAGGGAAAACACAACTCTTTTTATCTCCTTCAAAAAATTAAGCCCTGGTAGTTGCAAACTAAGCTGTTATAAGCACATCCTCTGAATATTGGAAGCCGAGAATAATGTTTCAGAAAAAAGAAGTTTTAAATAAAACAAAATATGAAACTGAAAACTTCAAACCTGGACAAATACAAACAAGTTAAGTAACTGGTTTTACCTTTCTTTTGTTTCCAATCGAAGTTGATCCAATGAGAAGAAAACAAGTCGACCAAATCTACTATTGTTCGCTAGGCACAATTATTAAAAATCATAAGAAAGAAGTATAACTAAAATTTACCTCAAAAGGGGCTAAATTAGGAAACAGAAATATGCGTGCATACCCAGACGCTCAAAGAAGAAAGCTTGAGGATTAATCTGCCACATAGTAAATTCATGGAAAGTAGACTACAATTTGTCAATGAGATTGGTTATGATACTGATATATAATACTACATGAAGAATGTTTAAAGATTGTACGAGTCTGGGGGGGCAGTCTAGGTAGCAGTCAGGGGGGTAGAAGTAGCTACTAGGGGGGGCGCTGGCCCCCTTGCCCCCCTCTGACGTCATCACTGTATTGTTATGTTTTCTTTTTGAACTTAAGCACTTTCTGTACTTTTTGGTGGCATCTTTTACTTTCCCTTTCTGTATATATGTACACCTTGTCTCAAAAAGGTTGAGCGCATTCTTTATTGGTGTTTTGAGGCAAAAATTTTCAAAGTCCAGCTTCGGGTATCTTCGGGAAAAAGTAAGCCAGGTTCGAACCTCCAAGCCAGCCTTTGCAAAAGGGTAAAAGTTTGCAGATGTGTTTTTCTTCTTTTAAATATAATAAGACTTGTTACCAATTGTTTAAAAAAGCAACATTGATTGAAATACTAAATGATACAATATTTCGAAACGTTTTTATTAATGTGAGCACATGCTTGTTTGTCATTTAGCTCTCTATACGTAATGGAACATTTAAATACGTTAAAGAATCTTTCCATATGTAAAAGAATGCTCAAAATTAAGAAAAAGAACATAATTATCGCCTGAGTACTAAAATAAAACTCAAAGTAGAACAGAAACTGCGTTTGTAATGGATATGAATGTCATAATCATCTTGAGATCCGTTATACGTTGCTAGAAGCTTAGTTTTAGAAGTCCTTGTGTTAGCTCATTGGTAAGCTGTCGGATTTCAAATCATATGGTTGAGAGTTCGATTCTCGTCTGGGCCAATACTTTTTTTAAAATTGCATTTTCCGCAATGCATGAAAAATTATATAAAATAATTACATTAAAATATATAAGTTGTTTATATATAACATAATAATTGCAGAACATAGTAATTATTATGTTTAAAATATAACATCTGAGATAATTTTCACAGTAGGTCGGTATTATATATGAGGATGTAAATACAAGTTAAGAAACTCGTTCAATAGCAATAAATAAATCATGTAGTGTATTTATTTGCAGCTATTTGTCATATAGAGAGTAATTCTCAACATTCATAATACAGAATGTCATTTATGTTCTTGAAAAGTTATTCGATGCATAAACAGAGGGTATAAACAGAGAATCCAAAGTCGGAACGCTCGCAAAAAAAATTCATGAACCCCAATGGTCACGTGAGCAGACTGGAATTGTGCTTATGAAGCATGCCACAGCAGAAAGTCTTTACATAGATTTTCAATTCAATTCCTGATATATGCTTTTGCAATGTGGAAGTGGTGATGCCTTGAGTCGCCTCTCTCTCGCTCGCTCGCTCGCTCACTCTCTATTTATACAGAATATAAAAGTGGATTTATGTGTGTGTTTCAACATAATTCTAATATATCTAGAGCAATTTTAACTATATTTCTTACAGTCTGGAAAAAGAGTACTGTCGGGATACATATCAAAAATGCTAGAAACGGTTCGATATTAGTATCGAATCCATAGTTTCGTGGTCGCTTAGGTGAATAGCTCTACTTTCAATTCAAGTCCAATTAAGCTCCCATTAGCACCCAGGGTGGTTACGTAGCGACATAAAGATATCGAAATCAACCGATATTAGAATCGAATCGTAAGTTTTCAGCGCCGCTAACAGTGTAGCATTTCCCATTAGTCCACATTAGTCCCATTGCCTAGAGGGCAACATATTTGCAGAGTGCAAATTTTAAAACTTGAATAATATTTTAATTTTTTCCGTATGAAAAAGTTAAAAATCATGAGCAAATATACTATTTCACGAACAATCCTCTTTTACTATTCTAATATGTTTAATAATTGCGTAAGAAATGTAATAGTAATTCAGAACATGTTTCACAGTTGTTATTTTTGTTACATAGTTGTAGCTATAGCATGTAGTGAGTGGAATTTAACTGTAATAAATTCAGTAATTAACCATATTCGAATTAAGTTTTATTTTTAAGTTCGGAATGAAGGGGCGGAGAAATATGCAGTTATTGGCGGCACCGAGCTTTTCTACATTTTACTTTCAAGATCTCCATTTTTCTTTTGTCATTTGTTCCTAATAAAAAGAGTTCAGTCACTTTTGGATTGTCATAGGATAGTAGGAGTTGGATTTTGGGATGCAGCCTGTGAGATTCTAGAGGAGCTAACTGCTTGAAAAAATATTTTTGAATCATCTGTAACATATGAAATAAGGATATGTATCATAAAAAATTGAAAGTAACTATGTCTGCGTAATCATCACGGTCAAATTGCAAAGTCAAATGAATTGACGTTTGGTATATAATCAGGCTCCAATCCCAACTGGGAAGTTATCATACGCGTGTCACTTTCATTATAATACATATCCTTAGGGGGAGTTGAAGTCCGAATTTTTGCGAAAAATTTGGTATCTCACAAGCCGTTCAACTGAGAGCTGAAATTCACCATACAACTCTTTATTAAAAATAAAGAGAATATGCCCTGGCATTTTTTAAAATTGTCTTTTATGAGCGGGGGGACGGGGGTGCCTTTTCTATATAGTGGAAATTAATAGTGGGTTGATTTGTAAAAATAATCGAAAACGATTGATATTAGTTGAGAAAAAAATTGAGTAATTCAAACTAAAGTTCTTTTTGAATTTTATACCCACTGCTTTCTATTTATAATTGCTGAAGCTGGTGTTTAATATATGGAGCGTTCCGAGCATAAGGCAATCAAGCCATAAAGTTAGAGAAAATGGCCATAAAATTTGTATTCTAAACGTAATTACATGGGCATTTTCAATTTTTTTTTTTTTTTTTTTTAACGTTGGTCTACTTTTCCTTGATTCGAAACTTTTAAATTTCACCCTATTTTCTACTGAATGTGTCTGTAAGGCAACAAAGAAATAATTACATATGATAAATTTAAATTCATTTTAATTCGGAAAATGAGAAACACTTTGCCATTATATATCGTAAAGGTCAGACCCACCAGTATTGTAACAAAGAGGTGCTTGAGCCAATGACGGTAGAAATTCAAACTCCGATAAGTGATAATTTCACAGTCTTGTTTTATTACAAGTGTAATCTCTTTAGTCAATGGAGAGGAGGACGTGGGTCATCGGTCAGAGTTGATGTCGATGGGTTTTGGTGGGTCGGAGTTGGTCGCAATGGTTCAGAGTGGTTCATAGTTGGTGGTGGGTCAGAGTGGATCACGATGGTTGATGGGTCAGAGTGGGCCAATGGGTCATTTGGGTGGTGGGTGATAGTGGGTCATGGTGGGTCGTGGATCAAATTTTCATTGACCCACACCATCTCTGGTTAAAATTGTACTAAAGATAAGAGGCACCGAAGATGCATGTCGGCTATTATGCTCAAATTTTGCGCATGGATAGTACTTTACCAGAAAGCAATAAATCTGAAACGGTTCACGGTATCACCTCCTAGAACTCGAGATGTAGGGGTTTGTCTGATTGGCTAAATTAAGACGTCAATGATTTATCCTTCAACAACCAAGCTTTTTATAATCGTTTCCGTGGGGAAGTCAGAAGAACACGTGCCTAGTAATCGTAATATTGATAGTTCGCGTCCACCCCGGCGTATTTGTTTTGTGTTTTTTTTGATTCACCTAAATATAAACAAATCACACATATAGGCATTTTAACATATTTTGGGAGAGTAATTTTTGTGGTTCGTTGGCGTTTCATCGCGTCTCTGCCGCTGGTAGTAAAGTTTTCAAAATTGAACTTGGGCCATCACGGATCGTCGCTGCGGGGCCACCAATTTCTGGCGAGAGGTTAATAGTTGACCATCTGTACTCCACCGACGCTTACAGCTTAGGGTAATGAACGATGTCCTTGCCTTGTAGACTTCATGACTACCGACGTCGGCAGTCAACTAGCTTTTAGTATTCCTTTATTAACCATCTATCGTTCATGTTTGTACACGGTGTTGTCATAATAATAATAATAATAATAATAATAATAATAATAATAATAATAATAATAATAATAATAATAATAATAATAATAATAATATATTATTATTATTATTATTATTATTATTATTATTATTATTATTATTATTATTATTATTATTATTATTATTATTTGTAGTAACAGTAGTATAATTGATGATAGAATAATTATTGTCTATGTATTGTCTAGGTAGGACTACACACAGGATTTGGCTCGTTTTGGTTCGACTTGACTCTAATCCGAGTCGAGTTGGAAGATATTTTTCGCGCCGAGTCCAAGAGTAGACCTCAAAGATGTCTGTTTCGAGTCGAGTCGAGTTTCAAAGAAAAGTCGTTCGTGCCCATCCCTACTAATGAGAGCTTAATCGGAGTTAAGCGAAATTGAAAGTCTCACTATTTATCTAAGCGACCCCGAAAACTATGAATCTAATATCGATCATTTTCTAGCAATCTTTTATATGTATCCCCCTCCCATTCACCATAGGTAACCCGACAGCACTCTTTTTGAAACTATAAGAAATGTGGTTAAAATTACTCTAGGCCAGTGGTTCTCAATCTAATTCCTATCACGATCCCCTTTTATCACACGCTCTTGCCAGCGACCCTTTTATAATTTGTTTTATAATAAGCTTGTGTGGGATTTTTAACATACCTACTTCTATAATAGTAGAATCCATTTTTTTGGTTTATAGTGAACAGTGCCATGGAAAATCATTGCCCGGGGCGAGAGTATAGTACGATGTCACCGTATATATGAGTGACGTCGACAGACTAGCTACGAAGCGCCACCATGGTTGGCACGAAGCTCAATAACATTTTCAAAATAAACCCTACCTTTCCTTAATTTTGAGCACATTTTATTACGTTTTCCTTCTATTTTACACATGTGCACATGCACTTTCCTAACATGAGTAACACACTTCCTCCGAAATGTGTGGCCCCTTTTTTAGGCGTCCGGCACTGACAGTGGATACAGTAACTGTAATATCTATATTCCCAACGACGAAGGTGATGGTTCAAGATGGATGTTAAACTCCTTCATTGAAGAGGCCATTAACGTATCCGATCTAAGCCCACAACTTCTTGACCAAATAATAGAATGATCATGCGACAAGTCTTTGCAACTGGTTTTCTGTAACGAAGACTTGGACAAGTTCTGCCTGATGAGGAGAGAAGAATATCCTGGTCTGGTGATTGCTGCTTTAAAAGTAATAATTCCATTTGCTATATCGTACTTGTGCGAAAGTGTTTTTTTATGGTAAACATTAAAACAAAGATAAGAAATCGCTTATCAGTTGAAAATGGCTTGATAATGTTCGTCATGAAGATTGAACCGGGCATTGCTGCACTAGTGAAATTACACCATGCTTAGGTATCTCATTAGGTTTTAATTTTAATTGTATTTCAATGTGCAGGTTTTGTTTCATGTGTATTTTTCTAGTATTTCTATATACAGTTCTCATTAGTTTTATATCATACCTCTTTGATTTAAATTCATTTTTAAACAACTCTACTAACTAACTAACTCTATGGCCTATGGAACCCGGAGGTTCAATGCCGCGTTCACAAAAGCTCTACACTGACTTCTATCCTTAGCCAATTGGATCCAGTTTCTAATTTGTATTCTTATCTCAGCGAGATCCATCTTAATATTCTACTCCCATCTGCGCCTAGGTCTTCCTAATGGTCGTTTTCCGTTTGGTCTTCCTGTCAAGACTTTGAAAGCGTTTCTACTTTCTTCCATTCTAGCTACATGACCTGCCCACCTAAGCCTCCTAGACTTGACGACCCTAACAATGTTGGGTAACCGTATAAATTATGTAGTTCCTCGTTATGAAGTTTCCGCCATTCCCCATTCCCGTTCCTCTTGGGTCCGAATATTCGTCTAAGGATCTTGTTCTCAAATACTTTCAGTCTATGTTCTTCCCTCAGAGTAAGTGACCATGTTTCGCAACCATACAGAACAACAGGCATGATTATCGTTTTGTATATTTTAAGCTTCAAATTTCTCGACAGAATTCGCGACGACAAGATACTTTGAACCGAATAGTAACACGAATTCTACACCCTTTGAAAATGTTCAGTAGACTTATTTTTTATTGTTCTTTACAGTGTGTATAAAAAATAAAAGTATGCCTATCAGAACAAAATTAAAAATAATATTTAAAAATAATTTCTGGTATTAGATTCTAACTATATTTATCTCTTCCGCCTATCTTCGCGATCCCCTAGGGGCCGCGACTCCCAGGTTGAGAAACCCTGCTCTAGGCACACATGAGTTATGATGGAACATACATACATACACTTTTATATGTATAAATGCAGATAAGAGAGAGTTGAGAGAGAGCGATTAAGGAATTACCGCTCTCAATCTCTTCACTTTACTTTTGCGATTCGTGAATTTCTTACGTGACAGTTTGGGGCTAGCTAGTTTTTTTTGTCTTGAACCACGATCCGATTTTCGATATGCTCGACCTAAATGCTGTAATGCGAATATTGAGAAGTTATCTGCGATGAAAGTAGCTGCAAATAAATACATTACATAACTTATTTATTGCTATTACACGATTTTTTAAATTTGTATTCAATATTCACACATAACACACCGACGTTCTGTGAATACCTCAGATGTTATATTTTAAAGATAAGAATTACTTATGTCGTGAAATGATATGAATATATATATTCAACTCATATATACAAGTGATGGTATGAAAATATATATACAACTGATGAATTGTAATGTAACTATTTTACATAATTTTCATGCATTGAGGAAAGTAGAATATCATAAAATAATCTCACCTGAACGGGTATCGAACTCACGATTTAAACACTCGGTGGTGTACCACTGAGCTAACATGACCGCTTTTCGGAATCTGCTTCTGAAATATAACTGAGCTCATACGTAAATGCTCTTTTCCGTATGGAAATCACAATGACGAAATGAGAGTGTGAATACATAGTCTCGAAATATTGTATCATTAAGTATTTCAATCAATGTTACTTTTTTCTACACTTAATACCATTTCAACATGTCTTATTATATTTAACAGAAGGAAAAACATATCTGTACATCTTTTCCCGATTACTAAGGTTGGCTTTGGAGGTTCGAACCAACAGCTTTAGTTTACTGTTTTCCGAAGATACCCGAAGTTGGACTTCGAAAGTGTTCGTCTCAAAACAGCTATCATCATATCGCTCAATCTGTTTGGTATATGGTATATGTTTTTATACGTGTAAAGTCAGTATAACAATTCATTCTTTAAACAGCTTTTCGTATGTATTAATATTTCTTTATAAAAACTGTTTTTAATATTATTATTACGGCGCACCATTTTCAGATTTCTTTCGCGAGTCGTTGATCAAGTCGTTCGCCACCAGCGTTGCCAGACTCACAGCTCGGAATTATTCCAAAACCTGATCGAACTTATGCTAGATTCGGTCAAATTATGCTAGATCCTCATAATTACTAATTCAGGAGTTTTAAAAAAAGGAAGTTGAGATACGATAACGTAACTTAAAATACACAGAGAGCAAGAATGCATGGATAGAACTCAATACTTCACGCACCAAAATTTTAACTCAACTAAATTACTGCAGTCGTTGTCAGACTCAATGGCGTATATATCGTATAAATGAATGCAAAGTTTTTCTTTACATATTTTGAAAGAAAATTACTTCGCAGCATAAGCGGAGTTGGGAATCATCTGCTGGGGGGGGGGGGCAGATTTTTGGTCGGTCTCGGAGCTGTCATTTCAGGAATAAATATGATCATGAAGTCAGAAATAAAGAGGTGAAGTTGCCAAAAAGTTGGGGGGAGAATGGCCCCCATAGCTCCGCCCATGCCTCGGAGTTAAAGGATTAGAAAACCCTGGGTGGAGCCACAAAAAAAAAAAAAGCCCAAAGCCGTTCCGAACTTACTTCGGAAAATAAGACTGCCTGTATGGTTTACCGAGTGTATGAATCAATGGAAGAGGATACATTTCTGCCGTTCTTTTTCTTCCCACGACCAACTTCTTTCTCATCTCCAGGTTTTACGGCTTTTTGATAACTTGCTGAAATTGTGCTAGATTTGGGCAGGATGCTAAAAGCAAGATGCTAGATGCTAGAGACATGCAAATTATGCTAGATCTAGCATCATTATGCTAGATCTGGCAACGCTGTTCCCCACAATAGGCGTGTCGTGCAAGTAACCAATCACACGCCAGGTACTAGCTTTTACCTTATGCTTCCTTCTCACAGCTCAGAACATTAGTAACTATGGATAGACGTACAGCAGTAATTACTTTATGGGAGTTGTAAGGTTATTCTGCAACTGCAGCTAGCAGGCGAGTAGGTGTCCCGGCCTCTACAGGAAGGCGATGGATTCGGAAATATGGTGTTACAGGTCAGACTGGTAATTTACGATCTCCTGGTCGTCCGCATGTGTCAACCGAAGCCCAAGATGCGAGATTAGTAAACGAAGCCCGGTTAGACCCACTAAGGACGTCTGGACAGCTAAGGGAAGCTTCTCTCTTTCCTGGTAGTAAGCATACAGCTCTGCGAAGGCTTCGTCATGCTGGGTTACGTGGCCGTGTTGCTGCCGTGAAGGAAAAACTCTCAGACGACCACAAAATTTACCGTCTCGCGTTTGCACAGGCGAATGTGGGTCTCAATTGGGAAAACGTAGTTTTCTCAGATGAATCCATATTCACATCATCAAAGGAGGGACGCCGTTTTGTGTATCGTCCGAGAGGCACCCGATATGACCATGGATATGTGGCTGCTTGCAATCGCAGTGGCCATGTATCTATTTTATGTTGGGGTTGGATTTCCAGTCGCGGAGCAGGACAGCTTCATAGAATTGAAGGACATCTGGACAATGCTCAGTACTTAGACATTATCAGTAATATCATGGTGCCATCTGTACGAGTATTTCAGCCTGATGGTGTAATTCAGTTCCAGCAATACCAGTCGCCAATACATACTTCCCATGTGGTTCATGAATGGTTCGCAGGGCACCCTGAGATTGATTTAATCGACTGGCCGCCTCGTGGAGCAGACCTCAATCTCATGGAAAATATGTGGGCAGAAGTGAAGCGTACTCTAAGGGAAAGTTGGCCTGAGGCAGATCCACCAAGAACTCAGGATGACCTGTGGCATCTTGTTTCCGAAGCATGGCTGGAGGTAGGGGAAGGAGATAGATTTGTCACCCATGTAATAGATTCCATGCCCAGAAGAATGGGGCGTGTAATAAATTCAGAAGGGTCTTGGACACAATATTAATGCCCCCCCCCTTAACTCGCGAAAAAAGCCCTTTTCAGGGCTACCTAAACGCTTCTGAAAATATTTCTAGAAGTAAACCACTCCTTGTATCCGATTTCTGTGCAATCCTACTAACAAAAGAATGATAATTAGCTGTAGGCTTTGAACTCAATACCTCTTCAGTGGCAAGTCCGTACTCTACCAGTGAACTAACATGAACACGCAAACCCAACCTGAAGAAACACGACTTTCAATTTCTGGTATTCGATGACAATGATGCTCATATACTTTGCAAATGTTGTATTCAACTTGGGATATTCCGCAACACACACACACACATAAACAAAG
>NW_027657052.1:0-44280 GCF_964235325.1 Thermobia domestica | reverse complement strand
TGTCAAAGCCACATATAATGGAATCGAATCTGTTTTATTTTGAAAAAACTAAAAAAGAGAAACAAACCTTATAGGAGGAATTATAACGTTTCTTCAAGGGCAAAGGACCTTAGCGCAACCGTACAAAATGGAGGGGTTTCCTCTTCAATTTTAGCTTTATTTCGTCAAAATATGTAAATAACTTTGGGAGATATGGCGAATAGTATGTAGTATATAGTAACAATGATTAACAATATAATATATATGTAGAATGACATATGCTATATTGTTGAATAGTTGCCTAACAACATATATATACCAAATAGGAGAGTTTTTTAAAAAAATTGAAGAAATTAGTGGTTGAAGCCATACATTTTCCAGTTACAACGAGTGTCACGTGGTCTCATCAGCCGTGAGAGGGTTAACTATTTCTTCTAAAGCAACAGGTACTACGTTCATTTTTTAGTGCAGTTTGTAGTAATTTGTGCATTAGTTTCCCATGATGATGTGCAGAACATTTAGTTAGCATATTTGGTTGAGATTTGGAAAAAATATACATGGTGATGCCAAATTCAGCTTTGTAGTACAGAAAGTATAAATTGGTTTTCAAAATGTGAAGAAAGTGCATATATTAACGAATGTCCTGTATGTACTTCTGAATGGTACAATAACATATTCCTCTTTATCATTCGTTAACCACAGTATGGTGTGTCAAAGTCACATATAATGGAATCGAATCTGTTTCATTTTGTAAAAAACTAAAAAAGAGAAACAAACGTTTTAACATGAATTTTAACGTTTCTTCAAGGGCAAAGGACCTGTATCACAACCGTACAAAATGGATAGGTTTGCTCTTCAATTTGAGCTTTATTTCGTCAAAATATGTAAATAACTTTGGGAGATATGGCGAATAGTATGTAGTATATAGTAATAATGGATAATAATACAATATATATGTAGAATGACATATGCTATATTGTTGAATAGTTGCCTAACAACATATATATACCAAATAGGAGAGTTTTTAAAAAAAATTGAAGAAATTAGTGGTTGAAGCCATACATTTTCCAGTTACAACGAGTGTCACGTGGTCTCATCAGCCGTGAGAGGGTTAACTATTTCTTCTAAAGCAACAGGTACAACGTTCATTTTTTAGTGCAGTTTGTAGTAATTTGTGCATTTATTTTCCGCTGATGATGTGTAGAACATTTAGTTAGCATATTTAGTTGAGATTTGTAAAAAATATACAGGGTGATGCAAAATTCAGCTTTGTAGTACAGAAAGTATAAATTGGTTTTCAAAATGTGAAGAAAGTGCATATATTAACGAATGCCCTGTATGTACTTCTGAATGGCACAGTAACATATTCCTCTTTTATCATTCGTTAACCACAGTATGGTGTGTCAAAGCCACATATAATGGAATCGAATCTGTTTTATTTTGAAAAAACTAAAAAAGAGAAACAAAGGTTTTAAAAGGAATTTTAACGTTTCTTCAAGGGCAAAGGACCTTAGCGCAACCGTACAAAATGGAGGGGTTTCCTCTTCAATTTTAGCTTTATTTCGTCAAAATATGTAAATAACTTTGGGAGATATGGCGAATAGTATGTAGTATATAGTAACAATGATTAACAATATAATATATATGTAGAATGACATATGCTATATTGTTGAATAGTTGCCTAACAACATATATATACCAAATAGGTGAGTTTTTTAAAAAAATTGAAGAAATTAGTGGTTGAAGCCATACATTTTCCAGTTACAACGAGTGTCACGTGGTCTCATCAGCCGTGAGAGGGTTAACTATTTCTTCTAAAGCAACAGGTACTACGTTCATTTTTTAGTGCAGTTTGTAGTAATTTGTGCATTAGTTTCCCATGATGATGTGTAGAACATTTAGTTAGCATATTTGGTTGAGATTTGGAAAAAATATACATGGTGATGCCAAATTCAGCTTTGTAGTACAGAAAGTATAAATTGGTTTTCAAAATGTGAAGAAAGTGCATATATTAACGAATGTCCTGTATGTACTTCTGAATGGTACAATAACATATTCCTCTTTATCATTCGTTAACCACAGTATGGTGTGTCAAAGCCACATATAATGGAATCGAATCTGTTTTATTTTGTAAAAAACTAAAAAAGAGAAACAAACGTTTTAACAGGAATTTTAACGTTTCTTCAAGGGCAAAGGACCTGTATCACAACCGTACAAAATGGATAGGTTTGCTCTTCAATTTGAGCTTTATTTCGTCAAAATATGTAAATAACTTTGGGAGATATGGCGAATAGTATGTAGTATATAGTAATAATGGATAATAATACAATATATATGTAGAATGACATATGCTATATTGTTGAATAGTTGCCTAACAACATATATATACCAAATAGGAGAGTTTTTAAAAAAAATTGAAGAAATTAGTGGTTGAAGCCATACATTTTCCAGTTACAACGAGTGTCACGTGGTCTCATCAGCCGTGAGAGGGTTAACTATTTCTTCTAAAGCAACAGGTACAACGTTCATTTTTTAGTGCAGTTTGTAGTAATTTGTGCATTTATTTTCCGCTGATGATGTGTAGAACATTTAGTTAGCATATTTAGTTGAGATTTGTAAAAAATATACAGGGTGATGCAAAATTCAGCTTTGTAGTACAGAAAGTATAAATTGGTTTTCAAAATGTGAAGAAAGTGCATATATTAACGAATGCCCTGTATGTACTTCTGAATGGCACAGTAACATATTCCTCTTTTATCATTCGTTAACCACAGTATGGTGTGTCAAAGCCACATATAATGGAATCGAATCTGTTTTATTTTGAAAAAACTAAAAAAGAGAAACAAACCTTATAGGAGGAATTATAACGTTTCTTCAAGGGCAAAGAACCTTAGCGCAACCGTACAAAATGGAGGGGTTTCCTCTTCAATTTTAGCTTTATTTCGTCAAAATATGTAAATAACTTTGGGAGATATGGCGAATAGTATGTAGTATATAGTAACAATGATTAACAATATAATATATATGTAGAATGACATATGCTATATTGTTGAATAGTTGCCTAACAACATATATATACCAAATAGGAGAGTTTTTTAAAAAAATTGAAGAAATTAGTGGTTGAAGCCATACATTTTCCAGTTACAACGAGTGTCACGTGGTCTCATCAGCCGTGAGAGGGTTAACTATTTCTTCTAAAGCAACAGGTACTACGTTCATTTTTTAGTGCAGTTTGTAGTAATTTGTGCATTAGTTTCCCATGATGATGTGTAGAACATTTAGTTAGCATATTTAGTTGAGATTTGTAAAAAATATACAGGGTGATGCAAAATTCAGCTTTGTAGTACAGAAAGTATAAATTGGTTTTCAAAATGTGAAGAAAGTGCATATATTAACGAATGCCCTGTATGTACTTCTGAATGGCACAGTAACATATTCCTCTTTTATCATTCGTTAACCACAGTATGGTGTGTCAAAGCCACATATAATGGAATCGAATCTGTTTTATTTTGAAAAAACTAAAAAAGAGAAACAAACCTTATAGGAGGAATTATAACGTTTCTTCAAGGGCAAAGGACCTTAGCGCAACCGTACAAAATGGAGGGGTTTCCTCTTCAATTTGAGCTTTATTTCGTCAAAATATGTAAATAACTTTGGGAGATATGGCGAATAGTATGTAGTATATAGTAACAATGATTAACAATATAATATATATGTAGAATGACATATGCTATATTGTTGAATAGTTGCCTAACAACATATATATACCAAATAGGAGAGTTTTTTAAAAAAATTGAAGAAATTAGTGGTTGAAGCCATACATTTTCCAGTTACAACGAGTGTCACGTGGTCTCATCAGCCGTGAGAGGGTTAACTATTTCTTCTAAAGCAACAGGTACTACGTTCATTTTTTAGTGCAGTTTGTAGTAATTTGTGCATTAGTTTCCCATGATGATGTGTAGAACATTTAGTTAGCATATTTGGTTGAGATTTGGAAAAAATATACATGGTGATGCCAAATTCAGCTTTGTAGTACAGAAAGTATAAATTGGTTTTCAAAATGTGAAGAAAGTGCATATATTAACGAATGTCCTGTATGTACTTCTGAATGGTACAATAACATATTCCTCTTTATCATTCGTTAACCACAGTATGGTGTGTCAAAGCCACATATAATGGAATCGAATCTGTTTTATTTTGTAAAAAACTAAAAAAGAGAAACAAACGTTTTAACAGGAATTTTAACGTTTCTTCAAGGGCAAAGGACCTGTATCACAACCGTACAAAATGGATAGGTTTGCTCTTCAATTTGAGCTTTATTTCGTCAAAATATGTAAATAACTTTTGGAGATATGTCGAATAGTATGTAGTATATAGTAATAATGGATAATAATACAATATATATGTAGAATGACATATGCTATATTGTTGAATAGTTGCCTAACAACATATATATACCAAATAGGAGAGTTTTTAAAAAAAATTGAAGAAATTAGTGGTTGAAGCCATACATTTTCCAGTTACAACGAGTGTCACGTGGTCTCATCAGCCGTGAGAGGGTTAACTATTTCTTCTAAAGCAACAGGTACAACGTTCATTTTTTAGTGCAGTTTGTAGTAATTTGTGCATTTATTTTCCGCTGATGATGTGTAGAACATTTAGTTAGCATATTTAGTTGAGATTTGTAAAAAATATACAGGGTGATGCAAAATTCAACTTTGTAGTACAGAAAGTATAAATTGGTTTTCAAAATGTGAAGAAAGTGCATATATTAACGAATGCCCTCTATGTACTTCTGAATGGCACAGTAACATATTCCTCTTTTATCATTCGTTAACCACAGTATGGTGTGTCAAAGCCACATATAATGGAATCGAATCTGTTTTATTTTGAAAAAACTAAAAAAGAGAAACAAACCTTATAGGAGGAATTATAGCGTTTCTTCAAGGGCAAAGGACCTGTATCACAACCGTACAAAATGGATAGGTTTGCTCTTCAATTTGAGCTTTATTTCGTCAAAATATGTAAATAACTTTGGGAGATATGGCGAATAATATGTAGTATATAGTAATAATGGATAATAATACAATATATATGTAGAATGACATATGCTATATTGTTGAATAGTTGCCTAACAACATATATATACCAAATAGGAGAGTTTTTAAAAAAAATTGAAGAAATTAGTGGTTGAAGCCATACATTTTCCAGTTACAACGAGTGTCACGTGGTCTCATCAGCCGTGAGAGGGTTAACTATTTCTTCTAAAGCAACAGGTACAACGTTCATTTTTTAGTGCAGTTTGTAGTAATTTGTGCATTTATTTTCCGCTGATGATGTGTAGAACATTTAGTTAGCATATTTAGTTGAGATTTGTAAAAAATATACAGGGTGATGCAAAATTCAGCTTTGTAGTACAGAAAGTATAAATTGGTTTTCAAAATGTGAAGAAAGTGCATATATTAACGAATGCCCTGTATGTACTTCTGAATGGCACAGTAACATATTCCTCTTTTATCATTCGTTAACCACAGTATGGTGTGTCAAAGCCACATATAATGGAATCGAATCTGTTTTATTTTGAAAAAACTAAAAAAGAGAAACAAACCTTATAGGAGGAATTATAACGTTTCTTCAAGGGCAAAGGACCTTAGCGCAACCGTACAAAATGGAGGGGTTTCCTCTTCAATTTTAGCTTTATTTCGTCAAAATATGTAAATAACTTTGGGAGATATGGCGAATAGTATGTAGTATATAGTAACAATGATTAACAATATAATATATATGTAGAATGACATATGCTATATTGTTGAATAGTTGCCTAACAACATATATATACCAAATAGGAGAGTTTTTTAAAAAAATTGAAGAAATTAGTGGTTGAAGCCATACATTTTCCAGTTACAACGAGTGTCACGTGGTCTCATCAGCCGTGAGAGGGTTAACTATTTCTTCTAAAGCAACAGGTACTACGTTCATTTTTTAGTGCAGTTTGTAGTAATTTGTGCATTAGTTTCCCATGATGATGTGTAGAACATTTAGTTAGCATATTTAGTTGAGATTTGTAAAAAATATACAGGGTGATGCAAAATTCAGCTTTGTAGTACAGAAAGTATAAATTGGTTTTCAAAATGTGAAGAAAGTGCATATATTAACGAATGCCCTGTATGTACTTCTGAATGGCACAGTAACATATTCCTCTTTTATCATTCGTTTACCACAGTATGGTGTGTCAAAGCCACATATAATGGAATCGAATCTGTTTTATTTTGAAAAAACTAAAAAAGAGAAACAAACCTTATAGGAGGAATTATAACGTTTCTTCAAGGGCAAAGGACCTTAGCGCAACCGTACAAAATGGAGGGGTTTCCTCTTCAATTTTAGCTTTATTTCGTCAAAATATGTAAATAACTTTGGGAGATATGGCGAATAGTATGTAGTATATAGTAACAATGATTAACAATATAATATATATGTAGAATGACATATGCTATATTGTTGAATAGTTGCCTAGCAACATATATATACCAAATAGGAGAGTTTTTTAAAAAAATTGAAGAAATTAGTGGTTGAAGCCATACATTTTCCAGTTACAACGAGTGTCACGTGGTCTCATCAGCCGTGAGAGGGTTAACTATTTCTTCTAAAGCAACAGGTACTACGTTCATTTTTTAGTGCAGTTTGTAGTAATTTGTGCATTAGTTTCCCATGATGATGTGTAGAACATTTAGTTAGCATATTTGGTTGAGATTTGGAAAAAATATACATGGTGATGCCAAATTCAGCTTTGTAGTACAGAAAGTATAAATTGGTTTTCAAAATGTGAAGAAAGTGCATATATTAACGAATGTCCTGTATGTACTTCTGAATGGTACAATAACATATTCCTCTTTATCATTCGTTAACCACAGTATGGTGTGTCAAAGCCACATATAATGGAATCGAATCTGTTTTATTTTGTAAAAAACTAAAAAAGAGAAACAAACGTTTTAACAGGAATTTTAACGTTTCTTCAAGGGCAAAGGACCTGTATCACAACCGTACAAAATGGATAGGTTTGCTCTTCAATTTGAGCTTTATTTCGTCAAAATATGTAAATAACTTTGGGAGATATGGCGAATAGTATGTAGTATATAGTAATAATGGATAATAATACAATATATATGTAGAATGACATATGCTATATTGTTGAATAGTTGCCTAACAACATATATATACCAAATAGGAGAGTTTTTAAAAAAAATTGAAGAAATTAGTGGTTGAAGCCATACATTTTCCAGTTACAACGAGTGTCACGTGGTCTCATCAGCCGTGAGAGGGTTAACTATTTCTTCTAAAGCAACAGGTACAACGTTCATTTTTTAGTGCAGTTTGTAGTAATTTGTGCATTTATTTTCCGCTGATGATGTGTAGAACATTTAGTTAGCATATTTAGTTGAGATTTGTAAAAAATATACAGGGTGATGCAAAATTCAGCTTTGTAGTACAGAAAGTATAAATTGGTTTTCAAAATGTGAAGAAAGTGCATATATTAACGAATGCCCTGTATGTACTTCTGAATGGCACAGTAACATATTCCTCTTTTATCATTCGTTAACCACAGTATGGTGTGTCAAAGCCACATATAATGGAATCGAATCTGTTTTATTTTGAAAAAACTAAAAAAGAGAAACAAACCTTATAGGAGGAATTATAACGTTTCTTCAAGGGCAAAGGACCTTAGCGCAACCGTACAAAATGGAGGGGTTTCCTCTTCAATTTTAGCTTTATTTCGTCAAAATATGTAAATAACTTTGGGAGATATGGCGAATAGTATGTAGTATATAGTAACAATGATTAACAATATAATATATATGTAGAATGACATATGCTATATTGTTGAATAGTTGCCTAACAACATATATATACCAAATAGGAGAGTTTTTTAAAAAAAATTGAAGAAATTAGTGGTTGAAGCCATACATTTTCCAGTTACAACGAGTGTCACGTGGTCTCATCAGCCGTGAGAGGGTTAATTATTTCTTCTAAAGCAACAGGTACTACGTTCATTTTTTAGTGCAGTTTGTAGTAATTTGTGCATTAGTTTCCCATGATGATGTGTAGAACATTTAGTTAGCATATTTGGTTGAGTTTTGTAAAAAATATACAGGGTGATGCAAAATTCAGCTTTATAGTACAGAAAGTTTAACTTGGTTTTCAAAATGTGAAGAAAGTGCATATATTAACGAATGCCCTGTATGTACTACTGAATGGCACAGTAACATATTCCTCTTTTATCATTCGTTAACCATAGTATGGTTTGTCAAAGCCACATATAATGGAATCGAATCTGTTTTATTTTGAAAAAACTAAAAAACAGAAACAAACGTTATAAGAGGAATTTTAATGTTTCTTCAAGGGCAAAGGACTTTTATCGCAACAGGACAAAATGGAGGGGTTTCCTCTTCAATTTTAGCTTTATTTTGTCAAAATATGTAAATAAGTTTGGGAGATATGGCGAATAGTACATAGTATATAGTAACAATGATTAACAATATAATATATATGTAGAATGACATATGCTATATTGTTGAATAGTTACCTTACAACATATATATACCAAATAGGAGAGTTTTTAAAAAAAAATTGAAGAAATTAGTGGTTGAAGCCATACATTTTCCAGTTACAACGAGTGTCACGTGGTCTCATCAGCCGTGAGAGGGTTAACTATTTCTTCTAAAGCAACAGGTACTACGTTCATTTTTTAGTGCAGTTTGTTGTAATTTGTGCATTAGTTTCCCATGATGATGTGTAGAACATTTAGTTAGCATATTTGGTTGAGATTTGGAAAAAATATACAGGGTGATGCAAAATTCAGCTTTGTAGTACAGAAAGTATAAATTGGTTTTCAAAATGTGAAGAAAGTGCATATATTAACGAATGCCCTGTATGTACTACTGAATGGCACAGTAACATATTCCTCTTTTATCATTCGTTAACCACAGTATGGTGTGTCAAAGCCACATATAATGGAATCGAATCTGTTTTATTTTGAAAAAACTAAAAAAGAGAAACAAACCTTATAGGAGGAATTATAACGTTTCTTCAAGGGCAAAGGACCTGTATCACAACCGTACAAAATGGATAGGTTTGCTCTTCAATTTGAGCTTTATTTCGTCAAAATATGTAAATAACTTTGGGAGATATGGCGAATAGTATGTAGTATATAGTAATAATGGATAATAATACAATATATATGTAGAATGACATATGCTATATTGTTGAATAGTTGCCTAACAACATATATATACCAAATAGGAGAGTTTTTAATAAAAATTGAAGAAATTAGTGGTTGAAGCCATACATTTTCCAGTTACAACGAGTGTCACGTGGTCTCATCAGCCGTGAGAGGGTTAACTATTTCTTCTAAAGCAACAGGTACAACGTTCATTTTTTAGTGCAGTTTGTAGTAATTTGTGCATTTATTTTCCGCTGATGATGTGTAGAACATTTAGTTAGCATATTTAGTTGAGATTTGTAAAAAATATACAGGGTGATGCAAAATTCAGCTTTGTAGTACAGAAAGTATAAATTGGTTTTCAAAATGTGAAGAAAGTGCATATATTAACGAATGCCCTGTATGTACTTCTGAATGGCACAGTAACATATTCCTCTTTTATCATTCGTTAACCACAGTATGGTGTGTCAAAGCCACATATAATGGAATCGAATCTGTTTTATTTTGAAAAAACTAAAAAAGAGAAACAAACCTTATAGGAGGAATTATAACGTTTCTTCAAGGGCAAAGGACCTTAGCGCAACCGTACAAAATGGAGGGGTTTCCTCTTCAATTTTAGCTTTATTTCGTCAAAATATGTAAATAACTTTGGGAGATATGGCGAATAGTATGTAGTATATAGTAACAATGATTAACAATATAATATATATGTAGAATGACATATGCTATATTGTTGAATAGTTGCCTAACAACATATATATACCAAATAGGAGAGTTTTTTAAAAAAATTGAAGAAATTAGTGGTTGAAGCCATACATTTTCCAGTTACAACGAGTGTCACGTGGTCTCATCAGCCGTGAGAGGGTTAACTATTTCTTCTAAAGCAACAGGTACTACGTTCATTTTTTAGTGCAGTTTGTAGTAATTTGTGCATTAGTTTCCCATGATGATGTGTAGAACATTTAGTTAGCATATTTGGTTGAGATTTGGAAAAAATATACATGGTGATGCCAAATTCAGCTTTGTAGTACAGAAAGTATAAATTGGTTTTCAAAATGTGAAGAAAGTGCATATATTAACGAATGTCCTGTATGTACTTCTGAATGGTACAATAACATATTCCTCTTTATCATTCGTTAACCACAGTATGGTGTGTCAAAGCCACATATAATGGAATCGAATCTGTTTCATTTTGTAAAAAACTAAAAAAGAGAAACAAACGTTTTAACAGGAATTTTAACGTTTCTTCAAGGGCAAAGGACCTGTATCACAACCGTACAAAATGGATAGGTTTGCTCTTCAATTTGAGCTTTATTTCGTCAAAATATGTAAATAACTTTGGGAGATATGGCGAATAGTATGTAGTATATAGTAATAATGGATAATAATACAATATATATGTAGAATGACATATGCTATATTGTTGAATAGTTGCCTAACAACATATATATACCAAATAGGAGAGTTTTTAAAAAAAATTGAAGAAATTAGTGGTTGAAGCCATACATTTTCCAGTTACAACGAGTGTCACGTGGTCTCATCAGCCGTGAGAGGGTTAACTATTTCTTCTAAAGCAACAGGTACAACGTTCATTTTTTAGTGCAGTTTGTAGTAATTTGTGCATTTATTTTCCGCTGATGATGTGTAGAACATTTAGTTAGCATATTTAGTTGAGATTTGTAAAAAATATACAGGGTGATGCAAAATTCAGCTTTGTAGTACAGAAAGTATAAATTGGTTTTCAAAATGTGAAGAAAGTGCATATATTAACGAATGCCCTGTATGTACTTCTGAATGGCACAGTAACATATTCCTCTTTTATCATTCGTTAACCACAGTATGGTGTGTCAAAGCCACATATAATGGAATCGAATCTGTTTTATTTTGAAAAAACTAAAAAAGAGAAACAAAGGTTTTAAAAGCAATTTTAACGTTTCTTCAAGGGCAAAGGACCTTAGCGCAACCGTACAAAATGGAGGGGTTTCCTCTTCAATTTTAGCTTTATTTCGTCAAAATATGTAAATAACTTTGGGAGATATGGCGAATAGTATGTAGTATATAGTAACAATGATTAACAATATAATATATATGTAGAATGACATATGCTATATTGTTGAATAGTTGCCTAACAACATATATATACCAAATAGGTGAGTTTTTTAAAAAAATTGAAGAAATTAGTGGTTGAAGCCATACATTTTCCAGTTACAACGAGTGTCACGTGGTCTCATCAGCCGTGAGAGGGTTAACTATTTCTTCTAAAGCAACAGGTACTACGTTCATTTTTTAGTGCAGTTTGTAGTAATTTGTGCATTAGTTTCCCATGATGATGTGTAGAACATTTAGTTAGCATATTTGGTTGAGATTTGGAAAAAATATACATGGTGATGCCAAATTCAGCTTTGTAGTACAGAAAGTATAAATTGGTTTTCAAAATGTGAAGAAAGTGCATATATTAACGAATGTCCTGTATGTACTTCTGAATGGTACAATAACATATTCCTCTTTATCATTCGTTAACCACAGTATGGTGTGTCAAAGCCACATATAATGGAATCGAATCTGTTTTATTTTGTAAAAAACTAAAAAAGAGAAACAAACGTTTTAACAGGAATTTTAACGTTTCTTCAAGGGCAAAGGACCTGTATCACAACCGTACAAAATGGATAAGTTTGCTCTTCAATTTGAGCTTTATTTCGTCAAAATATGTAAATAACTTTGGGAGATATGGCGAATAGTATGTAGTATATAGTAATAATGGATAATAATACAATATATATGTAGAATGACATATGCTATATTGTTGAATAGTTGCCTAACAACATATATATACCAAATAGGAGAGTTTTTAAAAAAAATTGAAGAAATTAGTGGTTGAAGCCATACATTTTCCAGTTACAACGAGTGTCACGTGGTCTCATCAGCCGTGAGAGGGTTAACTATTTCTTCTAAAGCAACAGGTACAACGTTCATTTTTTAGTGCAGTTTGTAGTAATTTGTGCATTTATTTTCCGCTGATGATGTGTAGAACATTTAGTTAGCATATTTAGTTGAGATTTGTAAAAAATATACAGGGTGATGCAAAATTCAGCTTTGTAGTACAGAAAGTATAAATTGGTTTTCAAAATGTGAAGAAAGTGCATATATTAACGAATGCCCTGTATGTACTTCTGAATGGCACAGTAACATATTCCTCTTTTATCATTCGTTAACCACAGTATGGTGTGTCAAAGCCACATATAATGGAATCGAATCTGTTTTATTTTGAAAAAACTAAAAAAGAGAAACAAACCTTATAGGAGGAATTATAACGTTTCTTCAAGGGCAAAGGACCTTAGCGCAACCGTACAAAATGGAGGGGTTTCCTCTTCAATTTTAGCTTTATTTCGTCAAAATATGTAAATAACTTTGGGAGATATGGCGAATAGTATGTAGTATATAGTAACAATGATTAACAATATAATATATATGTAGAATGACATATGCTATATTGTTGAATAGTTGCCTAACAACATATATATACCAAATAGGAGAGTTTTTTAAAAAAATTGAAGAAATTAGTGGTTGAAGCCATACATTTTCCAGTTACAACGAGTGTCACGTGGTCTCATCAGCCGTGAGAGGGTTAACTATTTCTTCTAAAGCAACAGGTACTACGTTCATTTTTTAGTGCAGTTTGTAGTAATTTGTGCATTAGTTTCCCATGATGATGTGTAGAACATTTAGTTAGCATATTTAGTTGAGATTTGTAAAAAATATACAGGGTGATGCAAAATTCAGCTTTGTAGTACAGAAAGTATAAATTGGTTTTCAAAATGTGAAGAAAGTGCATATATTAACGAATGCCCTGTATGTACTTCTGAATGGCACAGTAACATATTCCTCTTTTATCATTCGTTAACCACAGTATGGTGTGTCAAAGCCACATATAATGGAATCGAATCTGTTTTATTTTGAAAAAACTAAAAAAGAGAAACAAACCTTATAGGAGGAATTATAACGTTTCTTCAAGGGCAAAGGACCTTAGCGCAACCGTACAAAATGGAGGGGTTTCCTCTTCAATTTTAGCTTTATTTCGTCAAAATATGTAAATAACTTTGGGAGATATGGCGAATAGTATGTAGTATATAGTAACAATGATTAACAATATAATATATATGTAGAATGACATATGCTATATTGTTGAATAGTTGCCTAACAACATATATATACCAAATAGGAGAGTTTTTTAAAAAAATTGAAGAAATTAGTGGTTGAAGCCATACATTTTCCAGTTACAACGAGTGTCACGTGGTCTCATCAGCCGTGAGAGGGTTAACTATTTCTTCTAAAGCAACAGGTACTACGTTCATTTTTTAGTGCAGTTTGTAGTAATTTGTGCATTAGTTTCCCATGATGATGTGTAGAACATTTAGTTAGCATATTTGGTTGAGATTTGGAAAAAATATACATGGTGATGCCAAATTCAGCTTTGTAGTACAGAAAGTATAAATTGGTTTTCAAAATGTGAAGAAAGTGCATATATTAACGAATGTCCTGTATGTACTTCTGAATGGTACAATAACATATTCCTCTTTATCATTCGTTAACCACAGTATGGTGTGTCAAAGCCACATATAATGGAATCGAATCTGTTTTATTTTGTAAAAAACTAAAAAAGAGAAACAAACGTTTTAACAGGAATTTTAACGTTTCTTCAAGGGCAAAGGACCTGTATCACAACCGTACAAAATGGATAGGTTTGCTCTTCAATTTGAGCTTTATTTCGTCAAAATATGTAAATAACTTTTGGAGATATGTCGAATAGTATGTAGTATATAGTAATAATGGATAATAATACAATATATATGTAGAATGACATATGCTATATTGTTGAATAGTTGCCTAACAACATATATATACCAAATAGGAGAGTTTTTAAAAAAAATTGAAGAAATTAGTGGTTGAAGCCATACATTTTCCAGTTACAACGAGTGTCACGTGGTCTCATCAGCCGTGAGAGGGTTAACTATTTCTTCTAAAGCAACAGGTACAACGTTCATTTTTTAGTGCAGTTTGTAGTAATTTGTGCATTTATTTTCCGCTGATGATGTGTAGAACATTTAGTTAGCATATTTAGTTGAGATTTGTAAAAAATATACAGGGTGATGCAAAATTCAGCTTTGTAGTACAGAAAGTATAAATTGGTTTTCAAAATGTGAAGAAAGTGCATATATTAACGAATGCCCTGTATGTACTTCTGAATGGCACAGTAACATATTCCTCTTTTATCATTCGTTAACCACAGTATGGTGTGTCAAAGCCACATATAATGGAATCGAATCTGTTTTATTTTGAAAAAACTAAAAAAGAGAAACAAACCTTATAGGAGGAATTATAACGTTTCTTCAAGGGCAAAGGACCTGTATCACAACCGTACAAAATGGATAGGTTTGCTCTTCAATTTGAGCTTTATTTCGTCAAAATATGTAAATAACTTTGGGAGATATGGCGAATAGTATGTAGTATATAGTAATAATGGATAATAATACAATATATATGTAGAATGACATATGCTATATTGTTGAATAGTTGCCTAACAACATATATATACCAAATAGGAGAGTTTTTTAAAAAAAATGAAGAAATTAGTGGTTGAAGCCATACATTTTCCAGTTACAACGAGTGTCACGTGGTCTCATCAGCCGTGAGAGGGTTAACTATTTCTTCTAAAGCAACAGGTACAACGTTCATTTTTTAATGCAGTTTGTAGTAATTTGTGCATTTATTTTCCGCTGATGATGTGTAGAACATTTAGTTAGCATATTTAGTTGAGATTTGTAAAAAATATACAGGGTGATGCAAAATTCAGCTTTGTAGTACAGAAAGTATAAATTGGTTTTCAAAATGTGAAGAAAGTGCATATATTAACGAATGCCCTGTATGTACTTCTGAATGGCACAGTAACATATTCCTCTTTTATCATTCGTTAACCACAGTATGGTGTGTCAAAGCCACATATAATGGAATCGAATCTGTTTTATTTTGAAAAAACTAAAAAAGAGAAACAAACCTTATAGGAGGAATTATAACGTTTCTTCAAGGGCAAAGGACCTTAGCGCAACCGTACAAAATGGAGGGGTTTCCTCTTCAATTTTAGCTTTATTTCGTCAAAATATGTAAATAACTTTGGGAGATATGGCGAATAGTATGTAGTATATAGTAACAATGATTAACAATATAATATATATGTAGAATGACATATGCTATATTGTTGAATAGTTGCCTAACAACATATATATACCAAATAGGAGAGTTTTTTAAAAAAATTGAAGAAATTAGTGGTTGAAGCCATACATTTTCCAGTTACAACGAGTGTCACGTGGTCTCATCAGCCGTGAGAGGGTTAACTATTTCTTCTAAAGCAACAGGTACTACGTTCATTTTTTAGTGCAGTTTGTAGTAATTTGTGCATTAGTTTCCCATGATGATGTGTAGAACATTTAGTTAGCATATTTGGTTGAGATTTGGAAAAAATATACATGGTGATGCCAAATTCAGCTTTGTAGTACAGAAAGTATAAATTGGTTTTCAAAATGTGAAGAAAGTGCATATATTAACGAATGTCCTGTATGTACTTCTGAATGGTACAATAACATATTCCTCTTTATCATTCGTTAACCACAGTATGGTGTGTCAAAGCCACATATAATGGAATCGAATCTGTTTTATTTTGTAAAAAACTAAAAAAGAGAAACAAACGTTTTAACAGGAATTTTAACGTTTCTTCAAGGGCAAAGGACCTGTATCACAACCGTACAAAATGGATAGGTTTGCTCTTCAATTTGAGCTTTATTTCGTCAAAATATGTAAATAACTTTGGGAGATATGGCGAATAGTATGTAGTATATAGTAATAATGGATAATAATACAATATATATGTAGAATGACATATGCTATATTGTTGAATAGTTGCCTAACAACATATATATACCAAATAGGAGAGTTTTTAAAAAAAATTGAAGAAATTAGTGGTTGAAGCCATACATTTTCCAGTTACAACGAGTGTCACTTGGTCTCATCAGCCGTGAGAGGGTTAACTATTTCTTCTAAAGCAACAGGTACAACGTTCATTTTTTAGTGCAGTTTGTAGTAATTTGTGCATTTATTTTCCGCTGATGATGTGTAGAACATTTAGTTAGCATATTTAGTTGAGATTTGTAAAAAATATACAGGGTGATGCAAAATTCAGCTTTGTAGTACAGAAAGTATAAATTGGTTTTCAAAATGTGAAGAAAGTGCATATATTAACGAATGCCCTGTATGTACTTCTGAATGGCACAGTAACATATTCCTCTTTTATCATTCGTTAACCACAGTATGGTGTGTCAAAGCCACATATAATGGAATCGAATCTGTTTTATTTTGAAAAAACTAAAAAAGAGAAACAAACCTTATAGGAGGAATTATAACGTTTCTTCAAGGGCAAAGGACCTTAGCGCAACCGTACAAAATGGAGGGGTTTCCTCTTCAATTTTAGCTTTATTTCGTCAAAATATGTAAATAACTTTGGGAGATATGGCGAATAGTATGTAGTATATAGTAACAATGATTAACAATATAATATATATGTAGAATGACATATGCTATATTGTTGAATAGTTGCCTAACAACATATATATACCAAATAGGAGAGTTTTTTTAAAAAAATGAAGAAATTAGTGGTTGAAGCCATACATTTTCCAGTTACAACGAGTGTCACGTGGTCTCATCAGCCGTGAGAGGGTTAATTATTTCTTCTAAAGCAACAGGTACTACGTTCATTTTTTAGTGCAGTTTGTAGTAATTTGTGCATTAGTTTCCCATGATGATGTGTAGAACATTTAGTTAGCATATTTGGTTGAGATTTGTAAAAAATTTACAGGGTGATGCCAAATTCAGCTTTATAGTACAGAAAGTTTAACTTGGTTTTCAAAATGTGAAGAAAGTGCATATATTAACGAATGCCCTGTATGTACTTCTGAATGGCACAGTAACATATTCCTCTTTTATCATTCGTTAACCATAGTATGGTTTGTCAAAGCCACATATAATGGAATCGAATCTGTTTTATTTTGAAAAAACTAAAAAAGAGAAACAAACGTTATAAGAGGAATTTTAATGTTTCTTCAAGGGCAAAGGACTTTTATCGCAACAGGACAAAATGGAGGGGTTTCCTCTTCAATTTCAGCTTTATTTTGTCAAAATATGTAAATAAGTTTGGGAGATATGGCGAATAGTATATAGTATATAGTAACAATGATTAACAATATAATATATATGTAGAATGACATATGCTATATTGTTGAATAGTTGCCTTGCAACATATATATATACCAAATAGGAGAGTTTTTAAAAAAAATTGAAGAAATTAGTGGTTGAAGCCATACATTTTCCAGTTACAACGAGTGTCACGTGGTCTCATCAGCCGTGAGAGGGTTAACTATTTCTTCTAAAGCAACAGGTACTACGTTCATTTTTTAGTGCAGTTTGTAGTAATTTGTGCATTAGTTTCCCATGATGATGTGTAGAACATTTAGTTAGCATATTTGGTTGAGATTTGGAAAAAATATACATGGTGATGCAAAATTCAGCTTTGTAGTACAGAAAGTATAAAATGGTTTTCAAAATGTGAAGAAAGTGCATATATTAACGAATGCCCTGTATGTACTACTGAATGGCACAGTAACATATTCTTCTTTTATCATTCGTTAACCACAGTATGGTGTGTCAAAGCCACATATAATGGAATCGAATCTGTTTTATTTTGAAAAAACTAAAAAAGAGAAACAAACGTTATAAAAGGAATTTTAACGTTTCTTCAAGGGCAAAGGACCCTTATTGCAACAGGACAAAATGGAGGGGTTTCCTCTTCAATTTTAGCTTTATTTCGTCAAAATATGTAAATAACTTTGGGAGATATGGCGAATAGTATGTAGTATATAGTAACAATGATTAACAATATAATATATATGTAGAATGACATATGCTATATTGTTGAATAGTTGCCTAACAACATATATATACCAAATAGGAGAGTTTTTAAAAAAATTGAAGAAATTAGTGGTTGAAGCCATACATTTTCCAGTTACATCGAGTGTCACGTGGTGTCATTAGCCGTGAGAAGGTTAACTATTTCTTCTAAAGCAACAGGTACTACGTTCATTTTTTAGTGCAGTTTGTAGTAATTTGTGCATTTATTTTCCGCTGATGATGTGTAGAACATTTAGTTAGCATATTTAGTTGAGATTTGGAAAAAATATACAGGGTGATGCAAAATTCAGCTTTGTAGTACAGAAAGTATAAATTGGTTTTCAAAATGTGAAGAAAGTGCATATATTAACGAATGCCCTGTATGTACTTCTGAATGGCACAGTAACATATTCCTCTTTTATCATTCGTTAACCATAGTATGGTTTGTCAAAGCCACATATAATGGAATCGAATCTGTTCTATTTTGAAAAAACTAAAAAAGAGAAACAAAGGTTATAAGAGGAATTTTAATGTTTCTTCAAGGGCAAAGGACTTTTATCGCAAAAGGACAAAATGGAGGGGATTCCTCTTCAATTTTAGCTTTATTTTGTCAAAATATGTAAATAAGTTTGGGAGATATGGCGAATAGTATATAGTATATAGTAACAATGATTAACAATATAATATATATGTAGAATGACATATGCTATATTGTTGAATTGTTGCCTAACAACATATATATACCAAATAGGAGAGTTTTTTTAAAAAATTGAAGAAATTAGTGGTTGAAGCCATACATTTTCCAGTTACAACGAGTGTCACGTGGTCTCATCAGCCGTGAGAGGGTTAACTATTTCTTCTAAAGCAACAGGTACTACGTTCATTTTTTAGTGCAGTTTGTAGTAATTTGTGCATTTATTTTCCGCTGATGATGTGTAGAACATTTAGTTAGCATATTTAGTTGAGATTTGGAAAAAATATACAGGGTGATGCAAAATTCAGCTTTGTAGTACAGAAAGTATAAATTGGTTTTCAAAATGTGAAGAAAGTGCATATATTAACGAATGTCCTGTATGTACTTCTGAATGGTACAATAACATATTCCTCTGTATCATTCGTTAACCACAGTATGGTGTGTCAAAGCCACATATAATGGAATCGAATCTGTTTTATTTTGTAAAAAACTAAAAAAGAGAAACAAACGTTTTAACAGGAATTTTAACGTTTCTTCAAGGCCAAAGGACCTGTATCACAACCGTACAAAATGGATAGGTTTGCTCTTCAATTTGAGTTTTATTTCGTCAAAATATGTAAATAACTTTGGGAGATATGGCGAATAGTATGTAGTATATAGTAATAATGGATAATAATATAATATATATGTAGAATGACATATGCTATATTGTTGAATAGTTGCCTAACAACATATATATACCAAATAGGAGAGTTTTTAAAAAAAATTGAAGAAATTAGTGGTTGAACCCATACATTTTCGAGTTACAACGAGTGTCACGTGGTCTCATCAGCCGTGAGAGGGTTAACTATTTCTTCTAAAGCAACAGGTACAACGTTCATTTTTTAGTGCAATTTGTAGTAATTTGTGCATTTATTTTCCCATGATGATGTATAGAACATTTAGTGAGCATATTTGGTTGAGATTTGTAAAAAATATACAGGGTGATGCAAAATTCGGCTTTGTAGTACAGAAAGTATTAATTGGTTTTCAAAATGTGAAGAAAGTGCATATATTAACGAATGTCCTGTATGTACTTCTGAATGGCACAGTAACATATTCCTCTTTTATCATTCGTTAACCACAGTATGGTGTGTCAAAGCCACATATAATGGAATCGAATCTGTTTTATTTTGAAAAAACTAAAAAAGAGAAACAAAGGTTTTAAAAGGAATTTTAACGTTTCTTCAAAAGCAAAGGACCCTTATTGCAACAGGACAAAATGGAGGGGTTTCCTCTTCAATTTTAGCTTTATTTCGTCAAAATATGTAAATAACTTTGGGAGATATGGCGAATAGTATGTAGTATATAGTAACAATGATTAACAATATAATATATATGTAGAATGACATATGCTATATTGTTGAATAGTTGCCTAACAACATATATATACCAAATAGGAGAGTTTTTAAAAAAATTGATGAAATTAGTGGTTGAAGCCATACATTTTCCAGTTACATCGAGTGTCACGTGGTCTCATTAGCCGTGAGAAGGTTAACTATTTCTTCTAAAGCAACAGGTACTACGTTCATTTTTTAGTGCAGTTTGTAGTAATTTGTGCATTAGTTTCCCATGATGATGTGTAGAACATTTAGTTAGCATATTTGGTTGAGATTTGTAAAAAATATACAGGGTGATGCAAAATTCAGCTTTATAGTACAGAAAGTTTAACTTGGTTTTCAAAATGTGAAGAAAGTGCATATATTAACGAATGCCCTGTATGTACTTCTGAATGGCACAGTAACATATTCCTCTTTTATTTTTTGACATAGTATGGTTTGTCAAAGCCACATATAATGGAATCGAATCTGTTCTATTTTGAAAAAACTAAAAAAGAGAAACAAAGGTTATAAGAGGAATTTTAATGTTTCTTCAAGGGCAAAGGACTTTTATCGCAAAAGGACAAAATGGAGGGGTTTCCTCTTCAATTTTAGCTTTATTTTGTCAAAATATGTAAATAAGTTTGGGAGATATGGCGAATAGTATATAGTATATAGTAACAATGATTAACAATATAATATATATGTAGAATGACATATGCTATATTTTTGAATAGTTGCCTAACAACATATATATACCAAATAGGAGAGTTTTTAAAAAAAAATTGAAGAAATTAGTGGTTGAAGCCATACATTTTCCAGTTACAACGAGTGTCACGTGGTCTCATCAGCCGTGAGAGGGTTAACTATTTCTTCTAAAGCAACAGGTACAACGTTCATTTTTTAGTGCAGTTTGTAGTAATTTGTGCATTTATTTTCCGCTGATGATGTGTAGAACATTTAGTTAGCATATTTAGTTGAGATTTGTAAAAAATATACAGGGTGATGCAAAATTCAGCTTTGTAGTACAGAAAGTATAAATTGGTTTTCAAAATGTGAAGAAAGTGCATATATTAACGAATGCCCTGTATGTACTTCTGAATGGCACAGTAACATATTCCTCTTTTATCATTCGTTAACCACAGTATGGTGTGTCAAAGCCACATATAATGGAATCGAATCTGTTTTATTTTGAAAAAACTAAAAAAGAGAAACAAAGGTTTTAAAAGCAATTTTAACGTTTCTTCAAGGGCAAAGGACCTTAGCGCAACCGTACAAAATGGAGGGGTTTCCTCTTCAATTTTAGCTTTATTTCGTCAAAATATGTAAATAACTTTGGGAGATATGGCGAATAGTATGTAGTATATAGTAACAATGATTAACAATATAATATATATGTAGAATGACATATGCTATATTGTTGAATAGTTGCCTAACAACATATATATACCAAATAGGTGAGTTTTTTAAAAAAATTGAAGAAATTAGTGGTTGAAGCCATACATTTTCCAGTTACAACGAGTGTCACGTGGTCTCATCAGCCGTGAGAGGGTTAACTATTTCTTCTAAAGCAACAGGTACTACGTTCATTTTTTAGTGCAGTTTGTAGTAATTTGTGCATTAGTTTCCCATGATGATGTGTAGAACATTTAGTTAGCATATTTGGTTGAGATTTGGAAAAAATATACATGGTGATGCCAAATTCAGCTTTGTAGTACAGAAAGTATAAATTGGTTTTCAAAATGTGAAGAAAGTGCATATATTAACGAATGTCCTGTATGTACTTCTGAATGGTACAATAACATATTCCTCTTTATCATTCGTTAACCACAGTATGGTGTGTCAAAGCCACATATAATGGAATCGAATCTGTTTTATTTTGTAAAAAACTAAAAAAGAGAAACAAACGTTTTAACAGGAATTTTAACGTTTCTTCAAGGGCAAAGGACCTGTATCACAACCGTACAAAATGGATAAGTTTGCTCTTCAATTTGAGCTTTATTTCGTCAAAATATGTAAATAACTTTGGGAGATATGGCGAATAGTATGTAGTATATAGTAATAATGGATAATAATACAATATATATGTAGAATGACATATGCTATATTGTTGAATAGTTGCCTAACAACATATATATACCAAATAGGAGAGTTTTTAAAAAAAATTGAAGAAATTAGTGGTTGAAGCCATACATTTTCCAGTTACAACGAGTGTCACGTGGTCTCATCAGCCGTGAGAGGGTTAACTATTTCTTCTAAAGCAACAGGTACAACGTTCATTTTTTAGTGCAGTTTGTAGTAATTTGTGCATTTATTTTCCGCTGATGATGTGTAGAACATTTAGTTAGCATATTTAGTTGAGATTTGTAAAAAATATACAGGGTGATGCAAAATTCAGCTTTGTAGTACAGAAAGTATAAATTGGTTTTCAAAATGTGAAGAAAGTGCATATATTAACGAATGCCCTGTATGTACTTCTGAATGGCACAGTAACATATTCCTCTTTTATCATTCGTTAACCACAGTATGGTGTGTCAAAGCCACATATAATGGAATCGAATCTGTTTTATTTTGAAAAAACTAAAAAAGAGAAACAAACCTTATAGGAGGAATTATAACGTTTCTTCAAGGGCAAAGGACCTTAGCGCAACCGTACAAAATGGAGGGGTTTCCTCTTCAATTTTAGCTTTATTTCGTCAAAATATGTAAATAACTTTGGGAGATATGGCGAATAGTATGTAGTATATAGTAACAATGATTAACAATATAATATATATGTAGAATGACATATGCTATATTGTTGAATAGTTGCCTAACAACATATATATACCAAATAGGAGAGTTTTTTAAAAAAATTGAAGAAATTAGTGGTTGAAGCCATACATTTTCCAGTTACAACGAGTGTCACGTGGTCTCATCAGCCGTGAGAGGGTTAACTATTTCTTCTAAAGCAACAGGTACTACGTTCATTTTTTAGTGCAGTTTGTAGTAATTTGTGCATTAGTTTCCCATGATGATGTGTAGAACATTTAGTTAGCATATTTAGTTCAGATTTGTAAAAAATATACAGGGTGATGCAAAATTCAGCTTTGTAGTACAGAAAGTATAAATTGGTTTTCAAAATGTGAAGAAAGTGCATATATTAACGAATGCCCTGTATGTACTTCTGAATGGCACAGTAACATATTCCTCTTTTATCATTCGTTAACCACAGTATGCTGTGTCAAAGCCACATATAATGGAATCGAATCTGTTTTATTTTGAAAAAACTAAAAAAGAGAAACAAACCTTATAGGAGGAATTATAACGTTTCTTCAAGGGCAAAGGACCTTATCGCAACCGTACAAAATGGAGGGGTTTCCTCTTCAATTTTAGCTTTATTTCGTCAAAATATGTAAATAACTTTGGGAGATATGGCGAATAGTATGTAGTATATAGTAACAATGATTAACAATATAATATATATGTAGAATGACATATGCTATATTGTTGAATAGTTGCCTAACAACATATATATACCAAATAGGAGAGTTTTTTAAAAAAATTGAAGAAATTAGTGGTTGAAGCCATACATTTTCCAGTTACAACGAGTGTCACGTGGTCTCATCAGCCGTTAGAGGGTTAACTATTTCTTCTAAAGCAACAGGTACTACGTTCATTTTTTAGTGCAGTTTGTAGTAATTTGTGCATTAGTTTCCCATGATGATGTGTAGAACATTTAGTTAGCATATTTGGTTGAGATTTGGAAAAAATATACATGGTGATGCCAAATTCAGCTTTGTAGTACAGAAAGTATAAATTGGTTTTCAAAATGTGAAGAAAGTGCATATATTAACGAATGTCCTGTATGTACTTCTGAATGGTACAATAACATATTCCTCTTTATCATTCGTTAACCACAGTATGGTGTGTCAAAGCCACATATAATGGAATCGAATCTGTTTTATTTTGTAAAAAACTAAAAAAGAGAAACAAACGTTTTAACAGGAATTTTAACGTTTCTTCAAGGGCAAAGGACCTGTATCACAACCGTACAAAATGGATAGGTTTGCTCTTCAATTTGAGCTTTATTTCGTCAAAATATGTAAATAACTTTTGGAGATATGTCGAATAGTATGTAGTATATAGTAATAATGGATAATAATACAATATATATGTAGAATGACATATGCTATATTGTTGAATAGTTGCCTAACAACATATATATACCAAATAGGAGAGTTTTTTAAAAAAATTGAAGAAATTAGTGGTTGAAGCCATACATTTTCCAGTTACAACGAGTGTCACGTGGTCTCATCAGCCGTGAGAGGGTTAACTATTTCTTCTAAAGCAACAGGTACAACGTTCATTTTTTAGTGCAGTTTGTAGTAATTTGTGCATTTATTTTCCGCTGATGATGTGTAGAACATTTAGTTAGCATATTTAGTTGAGATTTGTAAAAAATATACAGGGTGATGCAAAATTCAGCTTTGTAGTACAGAAAGTATAAATTGGTTTTCAAAATGTGAAGAAAGTGCATATATTAACGAATGCCCTGTATGTACTTCTGAATGGCACAGTAACATATTCCTCTTTTATCATTCGTTAACCACAGTATGGTGTGTCAAAGCCACATATAATGGAATCGAATCTGTTTTATTTTGAAAAAACTAAAAAAGAGAAACAAACCTTATAGGAGGAATTATAACGTTTCTTCAAGGGCAAAGGACCTGTATCACAACCGTACAAAATGGATAGGTTTGCTCTTCAATTTGAGCTTTATTTCGTCAAAATATGTAAATAACTTTGGGAGATATGGCGAATAGTATGTAGTATATAGTAATAATGGATAATAATACAATATATATGTAGAATGACATATGCTATATTGTTGAATAGTTGCCTAACAACTTATATATACCAAATAGGAGAGTTTTTTAAAAAAAATGAAGAAATTAGTGGTTGAAGCCATACATTTTCCAGTTACAACGAGTGTCACGTGGTCTCATCAGCCGTGAGAGGGTTAACTATTTCTTCTAAAGCAACAGGTACAACGTTCATTTTTTAGTGCAGTTTGTAGTAATTTGTGCATTTATTTTCCCGTGATGATGTGTAGAACATTTAGTTAGCATATTTAGTTGAGATTTGTAAAAAATATACAGGGTGATGCAAAATTCAGCTTTGTAGTACAGAAAGTATAAATTGGTTTTCAAAATGTGAAGAAAGTGCATATATTAACGAATGCCCTGTATGTACTTCTGAATGGCACAGTAACATATTCCTCTTTTATCATTCGTTAACCACACTATGGTGTGTCAAAGCCACATATAATGGAATCGAATCTGTTTTATTTTGAAAAAACTAAAAAAGAGAAACAAACCTTATAGGAGGAATTATAACGTTTCTTCAAGGGCAAAGGACCTTAGCGCAACCGTACAAAATGGAGGGGTTTCCTCTTCAATTTTAGCTTTATTTCGTCAAAATATGTAAATAACTTTGGGAGATATGGCGAATAGTATGTAGTATATAGTAACAATGATTAACAATATAATATATATGTAGAATGACATATGCTATATTGTTGAATAGTTGCCTAACAACATATATATACCAAATAGGAGAGTTTTTTAAAAAAATTGAAGAAATTAGTGTTTGAAGCCATACATTTTCCAGTTACAACGAGTGTCACGTGGTCTCATCAGCCGTGAGAGGGTTAACTATTTCTTCTAAAGCAACAGGTACTACGTTCATTTTTTAGTGCAGTTTGTAGTAATTTGTGCATTAGTTTCCCATGATGATGTGTAGAACATTTAGTTAGCATATTTGGTTGAGATTTGGAAAAAATATACATGGTGATGCCAAATTCAGCTTTGTAGTACAGAAAGTATAAATTGGTTTTCAAAATGTGAAGAAAGTGCATATATTAACGAATGTCCTGTATGTACTTCTGAATGGTACAATAACATATTCCTCTTTATCATTCGTTAACCACAGTATGGTGTGTCAAAGCCACATATAATGGAATCGAATCTGTTTTATTTTGTGAAAAACTAAAAAAGAGAAACAAACGTTTTAACAGGAATTTTAACGTTTCTTCAAGGGCAAAGGACCTGTATCACAACCGTACAAAATGGATAGGTTTGCTCTTCAATTTGAGCTTTATTTCGTCAAAATATGTAAATAACTTTGGGAGATATGGCGAATAGTATGTAGTATATAGTAATAATGGATAATAATACAATATATATGTAGAATGACATATGCTATATTGTTGAATAGTTGCCTAACAACATATATATACCAAATAGGAGAGTTTTTAAAAAAAATTGAAGAAATTAGTGGTTGAAGCCATACATTTTCCAGTTACAACGAGTGTCACGTGGTCTCATCAGCCGTGAGAGGGTTAACTATTTCTTCTAAAGCAACAGGTACAACGTTCATTTTTTAGTGCAGTTTGTAGTAATTTGTGCATTTATTTTCCGCTGATGATGTGTAGAACATTTAGTTAGCATATTTAGTTGAGATTTGTAAAAAATATACAGGGTGATGCAAAATTCAGCTTTGTAGTACAGAAAGTATAAATTGGTTTTCAAAATGTGAAGAAAGTGCATATATTAACGAATGCCCTGTATGTACTTCTGAATGGCACAGTAACATATTCCTCTTTTATCATTCGTTAACCACAGTATGGTGTGTCAAAGCCACATATAATGGAATCGAATCTGTTTTATTTTGAAAAAACTAAAAAAGAGAAACAAACCTTATAGGAGGAATTATAACGTTTCTTCAAGGGCAAAGGACCTTAGCGCAACCGTACAAAATGGAGGGGTTTCCTCTTCAATTTTAGCTTTATTTCGTCAAAATATGTAAATAACTTTGGGAGATATGGCGAATAGTATGTAGTATATAGTAACAATGATTAACAATATAATATATATGTAGAATGACATATGCTATATTGTTGAATAGTTGCCTAACAACATATATATACCAAATAGGAGAGTTTTTTTAAAAAAATGAAGAAATTAGTGGTTGAAGCCATACATTTTCCAGTTACAACGAGTGTCACGTGGTCTCATCAGCCGTGAGAGGGTTAATTATTTCTTCTAAAGCAACAGGTACTACGTTCATTTTTTAGTGCAGTTTGTAGTAATTTGTGCATTAGTTTCCCATGATGATGTGTAGAACATTTAGTTAGCATATTTGGTTGAGATTTGTAAAAAATTTACAGGGTGATGCCAAATTCAGCTTTATAGTACAGAAAGTTTAACTTGGTTTTCAAAATGTGAAGAAAGTGCATATATTAACGAATGCCCTGTATGTACTTCTGAATGGCACAGTAACATATTCCTCTTTTATCATTCGTTAACCATAGTATGGTTTGTCAAAGCCACATATAATGGAATCGAATCTGTTTTATTTTGAAAAAACTAAAAAAGAGAAACAAACGTTATAAGAGGAATTTTAATGTTTCTTCAAGGGCAAAGGACTTTTATCGCAACAGGACAAAATGGAGGGGTTTCCTCTTCAATTTGAGCTTTATTTTGTCAAAATATGTAAATAAGTTTGGGAGATATGGCGAATAGTATATAGTATATAGTAACAATGATTAACAATATAATATATATGTAGAATGACATATGCTATATTGTTGAATAGTTGCCTTGCAACATATATATATACCAAATAGGAGAGTTTTTAAAAAAAAATTGAAGAAATTAGTGGTTGAAGCCATACATTTTCCAGTTACAACGAGTGTCACGTGGTCTCATCAGCCGTGAGAGGGTTAACTATTTCTTCTAAAGCAACAGGTACTACGTTCATTTTTTAGTGCAGTTTGTAGTAATTTGTGCATTAGTTTCCCATGATGATGTGTAGAACATTTAGTTAGCATATTTGGTTGAGATTTGGAAAAAATATACATGGTGATGCAAAATTCAGCTTTGTAGTACAGAAAGTATAAAATGGTTTTCAAAATGTGAAGAAAGTGCATATATTAACGAATGCCCTGTATGTACTACTGAATGGCACAGTAACATATTCTTCTTTTATCATTCGTTAACCACAGTATGGTGTGTCAAAGCCACATATAATGGAATCGAATCTGTTTTATTTTGAAAAAACTAAAAAAGAGAAACAAACGTTATAAAAGGAATTTTAACGTTTCTTCAAGGGCAAAGGACCCTTATTGCAACAGGACAAAATGGAGGGGTTTCCTCTTCAATTTTAGCTTTATTTCGTCAAAATATGTAAATAACTTTGGGAGATATGGCGAATAGTATGTAGTATATAGTAACAATGATTAACAATATAATATATATGTAGAATGACATATGCTATATTGTTGAATAGTTGCCTAACAACATATATATACCAAATAGGAGAGTTTTTAAAAAAATTGAAGAAATTAGTGGTTGAAGCCATACATTTTCCAGTTACAACGAGTGTCACGTGGTGTCATTAGCCGTGAGAAGGTTAACTATTTCTTCTAAAGCAACAGGTACTACGTTCATTTTTTAGTGCAGTTTGTAGTAATTTGTGCATTTATTTTCCAATGATGATGTGTAGAACATTTAGTTAGCATATTTAGTTGAGATTTGGAAAAAATATACAGGGTGATGCAAAATTCAGCTTTGTAGTACAGAAAGTATAAATTGGTTTTCAAAATGTGAAGAAAGTGCATATATTAACGAATGCCCTGTATGTACTTCTGAATGGCACAGTAACATATTCCTCTTTTATCATTCGTTAACCATAGTATGGTTTGTCAAAGCCACATATAATGGAATCGAATCTGTTCTATTTTGAAAAAACTAAAAAAGAGAAACAAAGGTTATAAGAGGAATTTTAATGTTTCTTCAAGGGCAAAGGACTTTTATCGCAAAAGGACAAAATGGAGGGGATTCCTCTTCAATTTTAGCTTTATTTTGTCAAAATATGTAAATAAGTTTGGGAGATATGGCGAATAGTATATAGTATATAGTAACAATGATTAACAATATAATATATATGTAGAATGACATATGCTATATTGTTGAATTGTTGCCTAACAACATATATATACCAAATAGGAGAGTTTTTTTAAAAAATTGAAGAAATTAGTGGTTGAAGCCATACATTTTCCAGTTACAACGAGTGTCACGTGGTCTCATCAGCCGTGAGAGGGTTAACTATTTCTTCTAAAGCAACAGGTACTACGTTCATTTTTTAGTGCAGTTTGTAGTAATTTGTGCATTTATTTTCCGCTGATGATGTGTAGAACATTTAGTTAGCATATTTAGTTGAGATTTGGAAAAAATATACAGGGTGATGCAAAATTCAGCTTTGTAGTACAGAAAGTATAAATTGGTTTTCAAAATGTGAAGAAAGTGCATATATTAACGAATGTCCTGTATGTACTTCTGAATGGTACAATAACATATTCCTCTGTATCATTCGTTAACCACAGTATGGTGTGTCAAAGCCACATATAATGGAATCGAATCTGTTTTATTTTGTAAAAAACTAAAAAAGAGAAACAAACGTTTTAACAGGAATTTTAACGTTTCTTCAAGGCCAAAGGACCTGTATCACAACCGTACAAAATGGATAGGTTTGCTCTTCAATTTGAGTTTTATTTCGTCAAAATATGTAAATAACTTTGGGAGATATGGCGAATAGTATGTAGTATATAGTAATAATGGATAATAATATAATATATATGTAGAATGACATATGCTATATTGTTGAATAGTTGCCTAACAACATATATATACCAAATAGGAGAGTTTTTAAAAAAAATTGAAGAAATTAGTGGTTGAACCCATACATTTTCGAGTTACAACGAGTGTCACGTGGTCTCATCAGCCGTGAGAGGGTTAACTATTTCTTCTAAAGCAACAGGTACAACGTTCATTTTTTAGTGCAATTTGTAGTAATTTGTGCATTTATTTTCCCATGATGATGTATAGAACATTTAGTGAGCATATTTGGTTGAGATTTGTAAAAAATATACAGGGTGATGCAAAATTCGGCTTTGTAGTACAGAAAGTATTAATTGGTTTTCAAAATGTGAAGAAAGTGCATATATTAACGAATGTCCTGTATGTACTTCTGAATGGCACAGTAACATATTCCTCTTTTATCATTCGTTAACCACAGTATGGTGTGTCAAAGCCACATATAATGGAATCGAATCTGTTTTATTTTGAAAAAACTAAAAAAGAGAAACAAAGGTTTTAAAAGGAATTTTAACGTTTCTTCAAAAGCAAAGGACCCTTATTGCAACAGGACAAAATGGAGGGGTTTCCTCTTCAATTTTAGCTTTATTTCGTCAAAATATGTAAATAACTTTGGGAGATATGGCGAATAGTATGTAGTATATAGTAACAATGATTAACAATATAATATATATGTAGAATGACATATGCTATATTGTTGAATAGTTGCCTAACAACATATATATACCAAATAGGAGAGTTTTTAAAAAAATTGATGAAATTAGTGGTTGAAGCCATACATTTTCCAGTTACATCGAGTGTCACGTGGTCTCATTAGCCGTGAGAAGGTTAACTATTTCTTCTAAAGCAACAGGTACTACGTTCATTTTTTAGTGCAGTTTGTAGTAATTTGTGCATTAGTTTCCCATGATGATGTGTAGAACATTTAGTTAGCATATTTGGTTGAGATTTGTAAAAAATATACAGGGTGATGCAAAATTCAGCTTTATAGTACAGAAAGTTTAACTTGGTTTTCAAAATGTGAAGAAAGTGCATATATTAACGAATGCCCTGTATGTACTTCTGAATGGCACAGTAACATATTCCTCTTTTATTTTTTGACATAGTATGGTTTGTCAAAGCCACATATAATGGAATCGAATCTGTTCTATTTTGAAAAAACTAAAAAAGAGAAACAAAGGTTATAAGAGGAATTTTAATGTTTCTTCAAGGGCAAAGGACTTTTATCGCAAAAGGACAAAATGGAGGGGTTTCCTCTTCAATTTTAGCTTTATTTTGTCAAAATATGTAAATAAGTTTGGGAGATATGGCGAATAGTATATAGTATATAGTAACAATGATTAACAATATAATATATATGTAGAATGACATATGCTATATTTTTGAATAGTTGCCTAACAACATATATATACCAAATAGGAGAGTTTTTAAAAAAAATTGAAGAAATTAGTGGTTGAAGCCATACATTTTCCAGTTACAACGAGTGTCACGTGGTCTCATCAGCCGTGAGAGGGTTAACTATTTCTTCTAAAGCAACAGGTACTACGTTCATTTTTTAGTGCAGTTTGTAGTAATTTGTGCATTTATTTTCCAATGATGATGTGTAGAACATTTAGTTAGCATATTTAGTTGAGATTTGGAAAAAATATACAGGGTGATGCAAAATTCAGCTTTGTAGTACAGAAAGTATAAATTGGTTTTCAAAATGTGAAGAAAGTGCATATATTAACGAATGTCCTGTATGCACTTCTGAATGGTACAATAACATATTCCTCTTTATCATTCGTTAACCACAGTATGGTGTGTCAAAGCCACATATAATGGAATCGAATCTGTTTTATTTTGAAAAAACTAAAAAAGAGAAACAAAGGTTATAAAAGGAATTTTAACGATTCTTCAAGGGCAAAGGACCTTAGCGCAACCGTACAAAATGGAGGGGTTTCCTCTTCAATTTTAGCTTTATTTCGTCAAAATATGTAAATAACTTTGGGAGATATGGCGAATAGTATGTAGTATATAGTAACAATGATTAACAATATAATATATATGTAGAATGACATATGCTGTATTGTTGAATAGTTGCCTAACAACATATATATACCAAATAGGAGAGTTTTTAAAAAAATTGAAGAAATTAGTGGTTGAAGCCATACATTTTCCAGTTACATCGAGTGTCACGTGGTCTCATTAGCCGTGAGAAGGTTAACTATTTCTTCTAAAGCAACAGGTACTACGTTCATTTTTTAGTGCAGTTTGTAGTAATTTGTGCATTAGTTTCCCATGATGATGTGTAGAACATTTAGTTAGCATATTTGGTTGAGATTTGTAAAAAATATACAGGGTGATGCAAAATTCAGCTTTATAGTACAGAAAGTTTAACTTGGTATTCAAAATGTGAAGAAAGTGCATATATTAACGAATGCCCTGTATGTACTTCTGAATGGCACAGTAACATATTCCTCTTTTATCATTCGTTAACCATAGTATGGTTTGTCAAAGCCACATATAATGGAATCGAATCTGTTTTATTTTTAAAAAAGTAAAAAAGAGAAGCAAACGTTATAAGAGGAATTTTAATGTTTCCTCAAGGGCAAAGGACTTTTATCGCAACAGGACAAAATGGAGGGGTTTCCTCTTCAATTTTAGCTTTATTTCGTCAAAATATGTAAATAACTTTGGGAGATATGGCGAATAGTATGTAGTATATAGTAATAATGGATAATAATATAATATATATGTAGAATGACATATGCTATATTGTTGAATAGTTGCCTAACAACATATATATACCAAATAGGAGAGTTTTTAAAAAAAATTGAAGAAATTAGTGGTTGAAGCCATACATTTTCGAGTTACAACGAGTGTCACGTGGTCTCATCAGCCGTGAGAGGGTTAACTATTTCTTCTAAAGCAACAGGTACAAAGTTCATTTTTTAGTTCAGTTTGTAGTAATTTGTGCATTAGTTTCCCATGATGATGTGTAGAACATTTAGTTAGTATATTTGGTTGAGATTTGGAAAAAATATACATGGTGATGCCAAATTCAGCTTTGTCTTACAGAAAGTATAAATTGGTTTTCAAAATGTGAAGAAAGTGCATATATTAACGAATGCCCTGTATGTACTACTGAATGGCACAGTAACATATTCCTCTTTTATCATTCGTTAACCACAGTATGGTGTGTCAAAGCCACATATAATGGAATCGAATCTGTTTTATTTTGAAAAAACTAAAAAAGAGAAACAAACGTTATAAAAGGAATTTTAACGTTTCTTCAAGGGCAAAGGACCCTTATTGCAACAGGACAAAATGGAGGGGTTTCCTCTTCAATTTTAGCTTTATTTCGTCAAAATATGTAAATAACTTTGGGAGATATGGCGAATAGTATGTAGTATATAGTAACAATGATTAACAATATAATATATATGTAGAATGACATATGCTATATTGTTGAATAGTTGCCTAACAACATATATATACCAAATAGGAGAGTTTTTAAAAAAAATTGAAGAAATTAGTGGTTGAAGCCATACATTTTCCAGTTACATCGAGTGTCACGTGGTCTCATTAGCCGTGAGAAGGTTAATTATTTCTTCTAAAGCAACAGGTACTACGTTCATTTTTTAGTGCAGTTTGTAGTAATTTGTGCATTAGTTTCCCATGATGATGTGTAGAACATTTAGTTAGCATATTTGGTTGAGATTTGTAAAAAATATACAGGGTGATGCAAAATTCAGCTTTATAGTACAGAAAGTTTAACTTGGTGTTCAAAATGTGAAGAAAGTGCATATATTAACGAATGCCCTGTATGTACTTCTGAATGGCACAGTAACATATTCCTCTTTTATCATTCGTTAACCATAGTATGGTTTGTCAAAGCCACATATAATGGAATCGAATCTGTTCTATTTTGAAAAAACTAAAAAAGAGAAACAAAGGTTATAAGAGGAATTTTAATGTTTCTTCAAGGGCAAAGGACTTTTATCGCAACAGGACAAAATGGAGGGGTTTCCTCTTCAATTTTAGCTTTATTTTGTCAAAATATGTAAATAAGTTTGGGAGATATGGCGAATAGTATATAGTATATAGTAACAATGATTAACAATATAATATATATGTAGAATGACATATGCTATATTGTTGAATAGTTGCCTAACAACATATATATACCAAATAGGAGAGTTTTTAAAAAAAATTGAAGAAATTAGTGGTTGAAGCCATACATTTTCGAGTTACAACGAGTGTCACGTGGTCTCATCAGCCGTGAGAGGGTTAACTATTTCTTCTAAAGCAACAGGTACTACGTTCATTTTTTAGTGCAGTTTGTAGTAATTTGTGCATTTATTTTCCAATGATGATGTGTAGAACATTTAGTTAGCATATTTAGTTGAGATTTGGAAAAAATATACAGGGTGATGCAAAATTCAGCTTTGTAGTACAGAAAGTATAAATTGGTTTTCAAAATGTGAAGAAAGTGCATATATTAACGAATGTCCTGTATGTACTTCTGAATGGTACAATAACATATTCCTCTTTATCATTCGTTAACCACAGTATGGTGTGTCAAAGCCACATATAATGGAATCGAATCTGTTTTATTTTGAAAAAAACTAAAAAAGAGAAACAAACGTTTTAACAGGAATTTTAACGTTTCTTCAAGGGCAAAGGACCTGTATCACAACCGTACAAAATGGATAGGTTTGCTCTTCAATTTGAGCTTTATTTCGTCAAAATATGTAAATAACTTTGGGAGATATGGCGAATAGTATGTAGTATATAGTAATAATGGATAATAATATAATATATATGTAGAATGACATATGCTATATTGTTGAATAGTTGCCTAACAACATATATATACCAAATAGGAGAGTTTTTAAAAAAAATTGAAGAAATTAGTGGTTGAACCCATACATTTTCGAGTTACAACGAGTGTCACGTGGTCTCATCAGCCGTGAGAGGGTTAACTATTTCTTCTAAAGCAACAGGTACAACGTTCATTTTTTAGTGCAATTTGTAGTAATTTGTGCATTTATTTTCCCATGATGATGTGTAGAACATTTAGTGAGCATATTTGGTTGAGATTTGTAAAAAATATACAGGGTGATGCAAAATTCGGCTTTGTAGTACAGAAAGTATTAATTGGTTTTCAAAATGTGAAGAAAGTGCATATATTAACGAATGCCCTGTATGTACTTCTGAATGGCACAGTAACATATTCCTCTTTTATCATTCGTTAACCACAGTATGGTGTGTCAAAGCCACATATAATGGAATCGAATCTGTTTTATTTTGAAAAAACTAAAAAAGAGAAACAAAGGTTATAAAAGGAATTTTAACGTTTCTTCAAGGGCAAAGGACCCTTATTGCAACAGGACAAAATGGAGGGGTTTCCTCTTCAATTTTAGCTTTATTTCGTCAAAATATGTAAATAACTTTGGGAGATATGGCGAATAGTATGTAGTATATAGTAACAATGATTAACAATATAATATATATGTAGAATGACATATGCTATATTGTTGAATAGTTGCCTAACAACATATATATACCAAATAGGAGAGTTTTTAAAAAAATTGAAGAAATTAGTGGTTGAAGCCATACATTTTCCAGTTACATCGAGTGTCACGTGGTCTCATTAGCCGTGAGAAGGTTAACTATTTCTTCTAAAGCAACAGGTACTACGTTCATTTTTTAGTGCAGTTTGTAGTAATTTGTGCATTAGTTTCCCATGATGATGTGTAGAACATTTAGTTAGCATATTTGGTTGAGATTTGTAAAAAATATACAGGGTGATGCAAAATTCAGCTTTATAGTACAGAAAGTTTAACTTGGTTTTCAAAATGTGAAGAAAGTGCATATATTAACGAATGCCCTGTATGTACTTCTGAATGGCACAGTAACATATTCCTCTTTTATCATTCGTTAACCATAGTATGGTTTGTCAAAGCCACATATAATGGAATCGAATCTGTTTTATTTTGAAAAAACTAAAAAAGAGAAGCAAACGTTATAAGAGGAATTTTAATGTTTCCTCAAGGGCAAAGGACTTTTATCGCAACAGGACAAAATGGAGGGGTTTCCTCTTCAATTTTAGCTTTATTTTGTCAAAATATGTAAATAAGTTTGGGAGATATGGCGAATAGTATATAGTATATAGTAACAATGATTAACAATATAATATATATGTAGAATGACATATGCTATATTGTTGAATAGTTGCCTTACAACATATAAATATACCAAATAGGAGAGTTTTTAAAAAAAATTGAAGAAATTAGTGGTTGAAGCCATACATTTTCGAGTTACAACGAGTGTCACGTGGTCTCATCAGCCGTGAGAGGGTTAACTATTTCTTCTAAAGCAACAGGTACAAAGTTCATTTTTTAGTGCAGTTTGTAGTAATTTGTGCATTTATTTTCCAATGATGATGTGTAGAACATTTAGTTAGCATATTTAGTTGAGATTTGGAAAAAATATACAGGGTGATGCAAAATTCAGCTTTGTAGTACAGAAAGTATAAATTGGTTTTCAAAATGTGAAGAAAGTGCATATATTAACGAATGTCCTGTATGTACTTCTGAATGGTACAATAACATATTCCTCTTTATCATTCGTTAACCACAGTATGGTGTGTCAAAGCCACATATAATGGAATCGAATCTGTTTTATTTTGTAAAAAACTAAAAAAGAGAAACAAACGTTTTAACAGGAATTTTAACGTTTCTTCAAGGGCAAAGGACCTGTATCACAACCGTACAAAATGGATAGGTTTGCTCTTCAATTTGAGCTTTATTTCGTCAAAATATGTAAATAACTTTGGGAGATATGGCGAATAGTATGTAGTATATAGTAATAATGGATAATAATATAATATATATGTAGAATGACATATGCTATATTGTTGAATAGTTGCCTAACAACATATATATACCAAATAGGAGAGTTTTTAAAAAAAATTGAAGAAATTAGTGGTTGAAGCCATACATTTTCGAGTTACAACGAGTGTCACGTGGTCTCATCAGCCGTGAGAGGGTTAACTATTTCTTCTAAAGCAACAGGTACAACGTTCATTTTTTAGTTCAGTTTGTAGTAATTTGTGCATTTATTTTCCGCTGATGATGTGTAGAACATTTAGTTAGCATATTTAGTTGAGATTTGTAAAAAATATACAGGGTGATGCAAAATTCAGCTTTGTAGTACAGAAAGTATAAATTGGTTTTCAAAATGTGAAGAAAGTGCATATATTAACGAATGCCCTGTATGTACTTCTGAATGGCACAGTAACATATTCCTCTTTTATCATTCGTTAACCACAGTATGGTGTGTCAAAGCCACATATAATGGAATCGAATCTGTTTTATTTTGAAAAAACTAAAAAAGAGAAACAAACCTTATAGGAGGAATTATAACGTTTCTTCAAGGGCAAAGGACGTTAGCGCAACCGTACAAAATGGAGGGGTTTCCTCTTCAATTTTAGCTTTATTTCGTCAAAATATGTAAATAACTTTGGGAGATATGGCGAATAGTATGTAGTATATAGTAACAATGATTAACAATATAATATATATGTAGAATTACATATGCTATATTGTTGAATAGTTGCCTTACAACATATATATACCAAATAGGAGAGTTTTTAAAAAAAATTGAAGAAATTAGTGGTTGAAGCCATACATTTTCCAGTTACAACGAGTGTCACGTGGTCTCATCAGCCGTGAGAGGGTTAACTATTTCTTCTAAAGCAACAGGTACTACGTTCATTTTTTAGTGCAGTTTGTAGTAATTTGTGCATTTATTTTCTCCTGATGATGTGTAGAACATTTAGTTAGAATATTTGGTTGAGATTTGGAAAAAATATACAGGGTGATGCCAAATTCAGCTTTGTAGTACAGAAAGTATAAATTGGTTTTCAAAATGTGAAGAAAGTGCATATATTAACGAATGCCCTGTATGTACTACTGAATGGCACAGTAACATATTCCTCTTTTATCATTCGTTAACCACAGTATGGTGTGTCAAAGCCACATATAATGGAATCGAATCTGTTTTATTTTGTAAAAAACTAAAAAAGAGAAACAAACTTTTTAACAGGAATTTTAACGTCTCTCCAAGGGCAAAGGACCTGTATCGCAACCGTACAAAATGGAGGGGTTTCCTCTTCAATTTTAGCTTTATTTCGTCAAAATATGTAAATAACTTTGGGAGATATGGCGAATAGTATGTAGTATATAGTAATAATGGATAATAATATAATATATATGTAGAATGACATATGCTATATTGTTGAATAGTTGCCTAACAACATATATATACCAAATAGGAGAGTTTTTAAAAAAAATTGAAGAAATTAGTGGTTGAAGCCATACATTTTCGAGTTACAACGAGTGTCACGTGGTCTCATCAGCCGTGAGAGGGTTAACTATTTCTTCTAAAGCAACAGGTACAAAGTTCATTTTTTAGTGCAGTTTGTAGTAATTTGTGCATTAGTTTCCCATGATGATGTGTAGAACATTTAGTTAGTATATTTGGTTGAGATTTGGAAAAAATATACATGGTGATGCCAAATTCAGCTTTGTCTTACAGAAAGTATAAATTGGTTTTCAAAATGTGAAGAAAGTGCATATATTAACGAATGCCCTGTATGTACTACTGAATGGCACAGTAACATATTCCTCTTTTATCATTCGTTAACCACAGTATGGTGTGTCAAAGCCACATATAATGGAATCGAATCTGTTTTATTTTGAAAAAACTAAAAAAGAGAAACAAACGTTATAAAAGGAATTTTAACGTTTCTTCAAGGGCAAAGGACCCTTATTGCAACAGGACAAAATGGAGGGGTTTCCTCTTCAATTTTAGCTTTATTTCGTCAAAATATGTAAATAACTTTGGGAGATATGGCGAATAGTATGTAGTATATAGTAACAATGATTAACAATATAATATATATGTAGAATGACATATGCTATATTGTTGAATAGTTGCCTAACAACATATATATACCAAATAGGAGAGTTTTTAAAAAAATTGAAGAAATTAGTGGTTGAAGCCATACATTTTCCAGTTACATCGAGTGTCACGTGGTCTCATTAGCCGTGAGAAGGTTAATTATTTCTTCTAAAGCAACAGGTACTACGTTCATTTTTTAGTGCAGTTTGTAGTAATTTGTGCATTAGTTTCCCATGATGATGTGTAGAACATTTAGTTAGCATATTTGGTTGAGATTTGTAAAAAATATACAGGGTGATGCAAAATTCAGCTTTATAGTACAGAAAGTTTAACTTGGTGTTCAAAATGTGAAGAAAGTGCATATATTAACGAATGCCCTGTATGTACTTCTGAATGGCACAGTAACATATTCCTCTTTTATCATTCGTTAACCATAGTATGGTTTGTCAAAGCCACATATAATGGAATCGAATCTGTTCTATTTTGAAAAAACTAAAAAAGAGAAACAAAGGTTATAAGAGGAATTTTAATGTTTCTTCAAGGGCAAAGGACTTTTATCGCAACAGGACAAAATGGAGGGGTTTCCTCTTCAATTTTAGCTTTATTTTGTCAAAATATGTAAATAAGTTTGGGAGATATGGCGAATAGTATATAGTATATAGTAACAATGATTAACAATATAATATATATGTAGAATGACATATGCTATATTGTTGAATAGTTGCCTAACAACATATATATACCAAATAGGAGAGTTTTTAAAAAAAATTGAAGAAATTAGTGGTTGAAGCCATACATTTTCGAGTTACAACGAGTGTCACGTGGTCTCATCAGCCGTGAGAGGGTTAACTATTTCTTCTAAAGCAACAGGTACTACGTTCATTTTTTAGTGCAGTTTGTAGTAATTTGTGCATTTATTTTCCAATGATGATGTGTAGAACATTTAGTTAGCATATTTAGTTGAGATTTGGAAAAAATATACAGGGTGATGCAAAATTCAGCTTTGTAGTACAGAAAGTATAAATTGGTTTTCAAAATGTGAAGAAAGTGCATATATTAACGAATGTCCTGTATGTACTTCTGAATGGTACAATAACATATTCCTCTTTATCATTCGTTAACCACAGTATGGTGTGTCAAAGCCACATATAATGGAATCGAATCTGTTTTATTTTGAAAAAAACTAAAAAAGAGAAACAAACGTTTTAACAGGAATTTTAACGTTTCTTCAAGGGCAAAGGACCTGTATCACAACCGTACAAAATGGATAGGTTTGCTCTTCAATTTGAGCTTTATTTCGTCAAAATATGTAAATAACTTTGGGAGATATGGCGAATAGTATGTAGTATATAGTAATAATGGATAATAATATAATATATATGTAGAATGACATATGCTATATTGTTGAATAGTTGCCTAACAACATATATATACCAAATAGGAGAGTTTTTAAAAAAAATTGAAGAAATTAGTGGTTGAACCCATACATTTTCGAGTTACAACGAGTGTCACGTGGTCTCATCAGCCGTGAGAGGGTTAACTATTTCTTCTAAAGCAACAGGTACAACGTTCATTTTTTAGTGCAATTTGTAGTAATTTGTGCATTTATTTTCCCATGATGATGTGTAGAACATTTAGTGAGCATATTTGGTTGAGATTTGTAAAAAATATACAGGGTGATGCAAAATTCGGCTTTGTAGTACAGAAAGTATTAATTGGTTTTCAAAATGTGAAGAAAGTGCATATATTAACGAATGCCCTGTATGTACTTCTGAATGGCACAGTAACATATTCCTCTTTTATCATTCGTTAACCACAGTATGGTGTGTCAAAGCCACATATAATGGAATCGAATCTGTTTTATTTTGAAAAAACTAAAAAAGAGAAACAAAGGTTATAAAAGGAATTTTAACGTTTCTTCAAGGGCAAAGGACCCTTATTGCAACAGGACAAAATGGAGGGGTTTCCTCTTCAATTTTAGCTTTATTTCGTCAAAATATGTAAATAACTTTGGGAGATATGGCGAATAGTATGTAGTATATAGTAACAATGATTAACAATATAATATATATGTAGAATGACATATGCTATATTGTTGAATAGTTGCCTAACAACATATATATACCAAATAGGAGAGTTTTTAAAAAAATTGAAGAAATTAGTGGTTGAAGCCATACATTTTCCAGTTACATCGAGTGTCACGTGGTCTCATTAGCCGTGAGAAGGTTAACTATTTCTTCTAAAGCAACAGGTACTACGTTCATTTTTTAGTGCAGTTTGTAGTAATTAGTGCATTAGTTTCCCATGATGATGTGTAGAACATTTAGTTAGCATATTTGGTTGAGATTTGTAAAAAATATACAGGGTGATGCAAAATTCAGCTTTATAGTACAGAAAGTTTAACTTGGTTTTCAAAATGTGAAGAAAGTGCATATATTAACGAATGCCCTGTATGTACTTCTGAATGGCACAGTAACATATTCCTCTTTTATCATTCGTTAACCATAGTATGGTTTGTCAAAGCCACATATAATGGAATCGAATCTGTTTTATTTTGAAAAAACTAAAAAAGAGAAGCAAACGTTATAAGAGGAATTTTAATGTTTCCTCAAGGGCAAAGGACTTTTATCGCAACAGGACAAAATGGAGGGGTTTCCTCTTCAATTTTAGCTTTATTTTGTCAAAATATGTAAATAAGTTTGGGAGATATGGCGAATAGTATATAGTATATAGTAACAATGATTAACAATATAATATATATGTAGAATGACATATGCTATATTGTTGAATAGTTGCCTTACAACATATAAATATACCAAATAGGAGAGTTTTTAAAAAAAATTGAAGAAATTAGTGGTTGAAGCCATACATTTTCGAGTTACAACGAGTGTCACGTGGTCTCATCAGCCGTGAGAGGGTTAACTATTTCTTCTAAAGCAACAGGTACAAAGTTCATTTTTTAGTGCAGTTTGTAGTAATTTGTGCATTTATTTTCCAATGATGATGTGTAGAACATTTAGTTAGCATATTTAGTTGAGATTTGGAAAAAATATACAGGGTGATGCAAAATTCAGCTTTGTAGTACAGAAAGTATAAATTGGTTTTCAAAATGTGAAGAAAGTGCATATATTAACGAATGTCCTGTATGTACTTCTGAATGGTACAATAACATATTCCTCTTTATCATTCGTTAACCACAGTATGGTGTGTCAAAGCCACATATAATGGAATCGAATCTGTTTTATTTTGTAAAAAACTAAAAAAGAGAAACAAACGTTTTAACAGGAATTTTAACGTTTCTTCAAGGGCAAAGGACCTGTATCACAACCGTACAAAATGGATAGGTTTGCTCTTCAATTTGAGCTTTATTTCGTCAAAATATGTAAATAACTTTGGGAGATATGGCGAATAGTATGTAGTATATAGTAATAATGGATAATAATATAATATATATGTAGAATGACATATGCTATATTGTTGAATAGTTGCCTAACAACATATATATACCAAATAGGAGAGTTTTTAAAAAAAATTGAAGAAATTAGTGGTTGAAGCCATACATTTTCGAGTTACAACGAGTGTCACGTGGTCTCATCAGCCGTGAGAGGGTTAACTATTTCTTCTAAAGCAACAGGTACAACGTTCATTTTTTAGTTCAGTTTGTAGTAATTTGTGCATTTATTTTCCGCTGATGATGTGTAGAACATTTAGTTAGCATATTTAGTTGAGATTTGGAAAAAATATACAGGGTGATGCAAAATTCAGCTTTGTAGTACAGAAAGTATAAATTGGTTTTCAAAATGTGAAGAAAGTGCATATATTAACGAATGCCCTGTATGTACTTCTGAATGGCACAGTAACATATTCCTCTTTTATCATTCGTTAACCACAGTATGGTGTGTCAAAGCCACATATAATGGAATCGAATCTGTTTTATTTTGAAAAAACTAAAAAAGAGAAACAAACCTTATAGGAGGAATTATAACGTTTCTTCAAGGGCAAAGGACGTTAGCGCAACCGTACAAAATGGAGGGGTTTCCTCTTCAATTTTAGCTTTATTTCGTCAAAATATGTAAATAACTTTGGGAGATATGGCGAATAGTATGTAGTATATAGTAACAATGATTAACAATATAATATATATGTAGAATTACATATGCTATATTGTTGAATAGTTGCCTTACAACATATATATACCAAATAGGAGAGTTTTTAAAAAAAATTGAAGAAATTAGTGGTTGAAGCCATACATTTTCCAGTTACAACGAGTGTCACGTGGTCTCATCAGCCGTGAGAGGGTTAACTATTTCTTCTAAAGCAACAGGTACTACGTTCATTTTTTAGTGCAGTTTGTAGTAATTTGTGCATTTATTTTCTCCTGATGATGTGTAGAACATTTAGTTAGAATATTTGGTTGAGATTTGGAAAAAATATACAGGGTGATGCCAAATTCAGCTTTGTAGTACAGAAAGTATAAATTGGTTTTCAAAATGTGAAGAAAGTGCATATATTAACGAATGCCCTGTATGTACTACTGAATGGCACAGTAACATATTCCTCTTTTATCATTCGTTAACCACAGTATGGTGTGTCAAAGCCACATATAATGGAATCGAATCTGTTTTATTTTGTAAAAAACTAAAAAAGAGAAACAAACTTTTTAACAGGAATTTTAACGTCTCTCCAAGGGCAAAGGACCTGTATCGCAACCGTACAAAATGGAGGGGTTTCCTCTTCAATTTTAGCTTTATTTCGTCAAAATATGTAAATAACTTTGGGAGATATGGCGAATAGTATGTAGTATATGGTAATAATGGATAATAATATAATATATATGTAGAATGACATATGCTATATTGTTGAATAGTTGCCTAACAACATATATATACCAAATAGGAGAGTTTTTAAAAAAAATTGAAGAAATTAGTGGTTGAAGCCATACATTTTCGAGTTACAACGAGTGTCACGTGGTCTCATCAGCCGTGAGAGGGTTAACTATTTCTTCTAAAGCAACAGGTACAAAGTTCATTTTTTAGTGCAGTTTGTAGTAATTTGTGCATTTATTTTCCAATGATGATGTGTAGAACATTTAGTTAGCATATTTAGTTGAGATTTGGAAAAAATATACAGGGTGATGCAAAATTCAGCTTTGTAGTACAGAAAGTATAAATTGGTTTTCAAAATGTGAAGAAAGTGCATATATTAACGAATGTCCTGTATGTACTTCTGAATGGTACAATAACATATTCCTCTTTATCATTCGTTAACCACAGTATGGTATGTCAAAGCCACATATAATGGAATCGAATCTGTTTTATTTTGTAAAAAACTAAAAAAGAGAAACAAACGTTTTAACAGGAATTTTAACGTTTCTTCAAGGGCAAAGGACCT
>NW_027657051.1:0-44372 GCF_964235325.1 Thermobia domestica | reverse complement strand
CTCCTGTCCCCTGAAAGCAACCTTCCCATGCAAAGTGTATTAGTCTTTCGCACTGGATAGAACTTCAGACACAAACCTTACAACCTTCTTTCAGGAATTAGTTCATGTACCAAGTCCAAGATTATAGACTGCCTTCTTCAGTGCTTCCAACATATATATATATATTTAAATTAACGCTTCTACAATTATGGTACGAGGCTAAGGAAAGTGATAATGAATGAAATGGTGGAATGAAGAAAGTGGGAGAAAACGAGAGAACCGCGAGAAAACTGACGCGCGCGGTGTTTGTATACAACAAAGCTCACTTAGTGTGAGCTGGGGTCGAACTAGAAATCTCAAGCACCAGAGGTGAGTGTTCCAAAACTGAGCAGCCGTAGCGCCTCCACCATCATTTGTTTAAGACACTTTGCATAGAAATATATGATGTCTCAATATTCGTGTTTTCTTGATCTATAAGAACATAATAAAAGAGAAAACTAAGTTTCCTTTAAACATCCGAGAGAATGAGCTTTTAGAAAAGTGGATCAAGGATAAGGAAGTAAGAGGACTTATCTGAATGAAAATAAATGAATCAAAAGTTGATTTTTTTAACCAAAAGATCCAATATATTTCAACAAAAAGTTTCTTATAGGCCTTATATCTGGAGAACTATATACAATGTAGCCAAATCCAAACTATCACTTAACTCAGTTTGATGTGCTTATTCCGTAGAAAATACGAAAACTCGATTTAGGGACCGTTCAAAAATTTTGTGGCCCCTGATCCAAAAGATTAATGATTGTCCTAGATCGCAATCTTTTGATCCATTTTTTGGATCATTCCTAAAATTCTTGTTTCTTTAAACAGACATTATGTTTTCGACCTTAAATAAACTTTTCGGAGGAGATTGAAAATGAGGAAATTACTTGTCTGATTCACTGGTCAATTCTCAATTTGGTAAGTTATTCCTAAGGGAAACATCCCAGTGATAGACATGGATAAATTCGCCGCCAGTAATGGACACTTCGGTGAAAGTGTATAAAAAGTAAGGTACTCACTAACGCAAGGAAGTTTGCATTGCGTTGGAAATTATCTATGTGATATACTCGTGCCTCTCAAGGCCGTTAGGCTGTCGTCTGCTAGATCTTCGGTCTCTGCAGTTATGGTAAAGTCGTGGTGTCAATTGCACGCTTTTATTTTAACATCGTGTTAAGATGAATAAGTAATTAGAAAATTACGTGACAGTTCTGCTATAATAAAGTTATGAACAAAATTAGAGGTGTGTGTTTTTCTACGCACTAATATTGGTATAGGAAAGACATAAGTGTGGCAAAAATGTATATTAATAAATCTGACCCGCCAATCTTGGGGGTGTCCATGACTGGTGAGATAAAGGTGCTATTTACCAATATTGGACAAACTCCGTCCATTACTGGTAGAATTGGAAAATATCTCAATAACACAAATGTCCACTGCAAAAGTACCATGAAAACTATATGAATAAACTGGCTCAAAGAAACTGATTGATTGTGACGTTTACCGTAATGGACAGCGGGGGTGTATTACTGGTGTAACTTAGCAACTTTCGTCCAATTATGAACACATTTCGCGTTCTAGTTGGTATACACGAAGTGATTCAAAATAACTACTACAACACTTACGATGTGATTGTAGAGGTAAAAAGAGGACAAAAATGTATCTGGCGTTGTTTCCTATGGGACATCATTCCGTTGGTAGGGCCCCTTAAAGAATCCAAAATGTGAATAATATGTTTGAATTTTCGGTAACTTTGACTGAATGTAAGGCAATGAAATGGTGTGGGATATTAAATTACACCTCAATAGGTTACACGTCAAAATTTTCTGATTTCTCTTGTATGTCTATCACTCGATGTCCATAACTGGGGCATCCACTCTTTTCAATATCCATCACTGCTGTAAAAAAAAAAAAAAAAAAAAGTTACAAGAAGAACTCTAATAGTACATTCTTCTGGTTTTCTATAGCAGCAAAGACTACAATTTAAGTGCAAACTATGCCTACCACCACGACACAACAAGATTATTACAATTCTCTTCCATTTACAACATATTTTCTCGAAAGTGCGTTTAATAGTGTCCCTGACTGGGGTGTTTACCTTACTTTTGTCCTTTTTAAAACTGATTGCAGTTAAAAATATAAGGAGAAAATAGCAGAGAGTTTCAATATGCAGCCTCCAGGTTCGATTTCCCTTACAGGCCACTCTGAACGTTAAATGAATCAAATCTTGAAGTCATTCTGTCACATTTCGCTGGTTATCAACGTGGAAACTGAAGTTGTTACATTGAATGTTAAAATAGTTCATCATTGGACATGTTAAATTCAAAATTTTTATCTCCGAGATAATTCTTTGTTTATTAAACTTTAACGACCCTCCTTGGCAAGGCTTTGTGAGAAGTGAATCTACGAGGGCCATCCGGAAAGTGGTACCCGTTTGTGCAATAAAGACACAGTAGTACATATTAACAAATATACACATTTTTATTGGAAAGAGCATACTTTACGCTACTTCTCCACATAATCACCAAGCAAATTGAGGCATTTGTCATATTGAGCGTATTGAGATCATCTGTGACCATGCGAGGGACCCACCTTGCACAGATTTTTGAATAATGCAGATGATCTTTGACAATTTCATGAACAATTGTTCGAGACACATTTGGAAAATGTTCACAGAATTCATCACTTGTGACGCGCCGATCGTTCCTCACACATTCGTCTACTGACCTCAGCAGTTCGTCTGTAATGACAGATGGTCTCCCTGAACGCTCGTCGTCGTGTGTACTCCCCCTCCCCAGCTTGAAGTTGCGACACCAGCGCCGGACAGACGACTCGTCCATCACATTGTCTCCATACACCTCCTTTAATTAGCGATGAATTTCACACGGTCGAACGTTTCGTGCATTAAGAAATTTAATCACGGCCCTCACTTCACAACTGGCGGGGTTCTCAATTCGTTTAATCATTATAAACGAGCACAGACACAACACAGGCACTGCTAGCGTTACGCAACCTCGCACAGAGCAGGCAGACAAGCCACTGACGAGGTCTGACCTTGCCCAGCGGCTCCCTCGTATAATTTAGGGTACGTAATGCGTTGGAACCCGAGACCACATATTCGAAAGGAGCGCATTAACTACTTACTGGACTCAACTTTATTCATAGTTAATTGTGTAAACCATGTGCTATAACTTTTAAAACAATTAATTTAATGCTTTTCTGCATCAAAGAATCCATTTATATGCGATAAACCAAACTTAGAAGAAACGTGATTTCAGGTATGAGTGTACACATCATTAAAATAAATCCAGCAATTTGTGTTATATTTACCGTCATACTATTTCTCATAGCAAGTACCATATTGTAGATACGAGAAATAAGAAAATTTCAGATGAAACAAAATAACATGGATTTTGATAGAGATTTGTAAAGTTAGATAAGAAGTTGATAAAGAATCAGAAAACGAAAAATATAGGATGTATTGACTTATGTAATGAGAAATGTTGCTGTTACATCTGGAGTTATTTCTGGATCACTGGATTACAGAAAGACAAGACAATGATACAAATGTTTCTTAGTTTCCGGTTTCAGGTCTTAGGTTGTCAGAGATATGGAACTAGAGCTTCAAGTGGGACCCTAATCACATAATTACTCACTTGGAATCTCACCCGGTCTCTATGCTAAACACATAGCCAAGATGGAGCTCTAGGAATGGGAAAAACAAATACATTCATCTGCTTCATACCTGACACGAAGAAATAAAAGAAATAAAAGATTATAGAGAACAAGAAACAGGGTGCACGGGTCATTTGAAGGCTTTTGTGTGGGAAGTATATCATTCTAGAATTAAATGCAGGTTTACAAGTAAATATGATTTGGGAGAAACAATAAATGCAATGGTTCGGGGGTTAACGCGTTTTCTCACTACTGACAGTATGTCAGACGTAGACTTATAGCTTAATATACGACCCACCACTTAGGGTTCAACAAGTTTCGAATCTGGGTCTTTAGCTCAAAAGACGCTTGCTGTGTGTTAACCACATAGTCACAACGGATCTCTACAAGAAAGAGGGGAGAAGTTTATATTCTGCAAAACTCTGTGATAACAGGTTGCTTAGGTAGATTGGAGTTTCAGCACCAAGGATATAGGAGACGTGGACCTACAGTTCAAACTGAAATCCAAGGAACCGTAACGAGTTCACATTGCAGTGCTGTTTTAACGGGAATGAAATCTGGGGCTCCATCCACTACAATCGAGCCGTAGTTATTAGACCAGCAGTTAGGGCTCTGTCTTAAATAGGAAACACATCATTACCAGTACAAAAGAAGGTATAGCTTGAACTTTCCAATGAATAAACAGATGCATCGGGTCATTACGTAATGATACAAGACAAACTTCGATATCTTTTTACACGACAACGTCGGGTCTGAAGTAGATTTCCAACTAACAAATGTAGAGGATTTAGGATTTTTGAGTTTTCAGCACGGCTATTTTGCCCTCACGTGTAAGGGATGACGACATACATCGGTGAACACACTATCCGCGAAAAGAAAAGGAAGAAAGGATTGGGGAAGAAAGAAAGCTTTCTGGGACCTATAAGGTAGGTACCACCCCGGCATTTGCTTAGTAAGAATGAGGAAAACCAGGAGAACCTCATTCAGAGTGGCTGACCTGAGACACCTTTTTACACTTTTCCGACCCCACCGGGAATTGAACCCGTGACAGCTTGCACCGAAGGCGAGAGCGTTAGCGACTACGCTGCACGGGGCCACCAACTAATAAATGTTACGAGAAGAAAAGTAGGAAACAGCAATTGAAATATTGAAATGTTGAAGAGAGAGAAACAGGAAAAATATTTATCATAAATGACAGATAATAACAGGACGAGGGAACGCGTGTCTAGCAGACAGCCGTGAAGACAACAGAACTTACAAGCTATGGTAGTGTTACAAAAAATAAATGTTATGGAAAAGACGAGAGGCGAAAATATATCGAAGTAACCCTGGCCGGAAGCTGTAGAGGAAGTTAAACACCAAATTTTAGGCATACCACTATGCCAGGGAAGTGTTGTACAGGCATAAAAATTTGATAACATAGAAATTTAAAAAAAAAAAAAGAAAACAGTTTACGATGTAAAGATGGATCAGCCATTGTAGGTAGAAATCACCAATTAGAGTTTAAGGACTTCGAAGTTATTTAGGAGACATTAACGGATGTAGAGCTCGTTCGGCATAATTGTGGCTTCTTATAAAAAACGTTTGTGGTTGAACTGTGTTCGCTTATCGGTAGAAACAATGGAAGAAAGACAAAAACCATGCCGATTGGAACGAAAGAGCCCATGTAGGAGGGGGATAAAATAGAACAGGTGACTAGTTTTCGATACTTGGATGGTATTATTAGTGATGATATAAAGTGTGAATGTGAAATAAGGATAGGAATGGCGAAAGAAGCCTTTAGGAGGAAGAAAAGTCTATTTTGTGGGACCTTGAATAAAGAGCTGAGAAAAATACTCATAGAATGCTTCATGTAGAATATTCTACTGTATAGGGCAGAAACATGGACATTACACAATTATGACGAAAACGACTGGAAGTTTTTAAAATGTGTGTGTAGAGAAGAATGGAGAGACTTACCTGGGTCGAGTAGAAAACGAATGAGAGAGTGTTAGAAATGATAGGAGAAGAAAGAACAATTTTAGATATTATTAATAAGAGAAATAGAAACTGATTGGAATATTGGCTAAGAAGGAATTGATCATGAGAGACGTGTTAGAGGGAACGGTATCAGAAAGGAGAGGGAGAGGGCGAAGGAGACTACAATTAAGAGACGATAGAAATGATAGGAGAAGAAAGAACAATTTTAGATATTATTAATAAGAGAAATAGAAACTGATTCGAATATTGGCTAAGAAGGAATTGATCATGAGAGACGTGTTAGAGGGCATGGTGTCAGAAAGGAGAGGGAGAGGGCGAAGGAGACTACAATTAAGAGACGATAGAAATGATAGGAGAAGAAAGAACAATTTTAGATATTATTAATAAGAGAAATAGAAACTGATTCGAATATTGGCTAAGAAGGAATTGATCATGAGAGACGTGTTAGAGGGCATGGTGTCAGGAAGGAGAGGGAGAGGGCGAAGGAGACTACAATTAAGAGACGATAGAAATGATAGGAGAAGAAAGAACAATTTTAGATATTATTAATAAGAGAAATAGAAACTGATTCGAATATTGGCTAAGAAGGAATTGATCATGAGAGACGTGTTAGAGGGCATGGTGTCAGGAAGGAGAGGGAGAGGGCGAAGGAGACTACAATTAAGAGACGATAGAAATGATAGGAGAAGAAAGAACAATTTTAGATATTATTAATAAGAGAAATAGAAACTGATTCGAACATTGGCTAAGAAGGAATTGATCATGAGAGACGTGTTAGAGGGAATGGTATCAGAAAGGAGAGGGAGAGGGCGAAGGAGACTACAATTAAGAGACGATAGAAATGATAGGAGAAGAAAGAACAATTTTAGATATTATTAATAAGAGAAATAGAAACTGATTCGAATATTGGCTAAGAAGGAATTGATCATGAGAGACGTGTTAGAGGGCATGGTGTCAGAAAGGAGAGGGAGAGGGCGAAGGAGACTACAATTAAGAGACGATAGAAATGATAGGAGAAGAAAGAACAATTTTAGATATTATTAATAAGAGAAATAGAAACTGATTCGAATATTGGCTAAGAAGGAATTGATCATGAGAGACGTGTTAGAGGGCATGGTGTCAGGAAGGAGAGGGAGAGGGCGAAGGAGACTACAATTAAGAGACGATAGAAATGATAGGAGAAGAAAGAACAATTTTAGATATTATTAATAAGAGAAATAGAAACTGATTCGAATATTGGCTAAGAAGGAATTGATCATGAGAGACGTGTTAGAGGGCATGGTGTCAGAAAGGAGAGGGAGAGGGCGAAGGAGACTACAATTAAGAGACGATAGAAATGATAGGAGAAGAAAGAACAATTTTAGATATTATTAATAAGAGAAATAGAAACTGATTCGAATATTGGCTAAGAAGGAATTGATCATGAGAGACGTGTTAGAGGGCATGGTGTCAGAAAGGAGAGGGAGAGGGCGAAGGAGACTACAATTAAGAGACGATAGAAATGATAGGAGAAGAAAGAACAATTTTAGATATTATTAATAAGAGAAATAGAAACTGATTCGAATATTGGCTAAGAAGGAATTGATCATGAGAGACGTGTTAGAGGGCATGGTGTCAGAAAGGAGAGAGAGAGGGCGAAGGAGACTACAATTAAGAGACGATAGAAATGATAGGAGAAGAAAGAACAATTTTAGATATTATTAATAAGAGAAATAGAAACTGATTCGAATATTGGCTAAGAAGGAATTGATCATGAGAGACGTGTTAGAGGGCATGGTGTCAGAAAGGAGAGGGAGAGGGCGAAGGAGACTACAATTAAGAGACGATAGAAATGATAGGAGAAGAAAGAACAATTTTAGATATTATTAATAAGAGAAATAGAAACTGATTCGAATATTGGCTAAGAAGGAATTGATCATGAGAGACGTGTTAGAGGGCATGGTGTCAGGAAGGAGAGGGAGAGGGCGAAGGAGACTACAATTAAGAGACGATAGAAATGATAGGAGAAGAAAGAACAATTTTAGATATTATTAATAAGAGAAATAGAAACTGATTCGAATATTGGCTAAGAAGGAATTGATCATGAGAGACGTGTTAGAGGGCATGGTGTCAGGAAGGAGAGGGAGAGGGCGAAGGAGACTACAATTAAGAGACGATAGAAATGATAGGAGAAGAAAGAACAATTTTAGATATTATTAATAAGAGAAATAGAAACTGATTCGAATATTGGCTAAGAAGGAATTGATCATGAGAGACGTGTTAGAGGGCATGGTGTCAGAAAGGAGAGGGAGAGGGCGAAGGAGACTACAATTAAGAGACGATAGAAATGATAGGAGAAGAAAGAACAATTTTAGATATTATTAATAAGAGAAATAGAAACTGATTCGAATATTGGCTAAGAAGGAATTGATCATGAGAGACGTGTTAGAGGGCATGGTGTCAGAAAGGAGAGGGAGAGGGCGAAGGAGACTACAATTAAGAGACGATAGAAATGATAGGAGAAGAAAGAACAATTTTAGATATTATTAATAAGAGAAATAGAAACTGATTCGAATATTGGCTAAGAAGGAATTGATCATGAGAGACGTGTTAGAGGGCATGGTGTCAGAAAGAAGAGAGAGAGGGCGAAGGAGACTACAATTAAGAGACGATAGAAATGATAGGAGAAGAAAGAACAATTTTAGATATTATTAATAAGAGAAATAGAAACTGATTCGAATATTGGCTAAGAAGGAATTGATCATGAGAGACGTGTTAGAGGGCATGGTGTCAGAAAGGAGAGGGAGAGGGCGAAGGAGACTACAATTAAGAGACGATAGAAATGATAGGAGAAGAAAGAACAATTTTAGATATTATTAATAAGAGAAATAGAAACTGATTCGAATATTGGCTAAGAAGGAATTGATCATGAGAGACGTGTTAGAGGGAATGGTGTCAGAAAGGAGAGGGAGAGGGCGAAGGAGACTACAATTAAGAGACGATAGAAATGATAGGAGAAGAAAGAACAATTTTAGATATTATTAATAAGAGAAATAGAAACTGATTCGAATATTGGCTAAGAAGGAATTGATCATGAGAGACGTGTTAGAGGGCATGGTGTCAGAAAGGAGAGGGAGAGGGCGAAGGAGACTACAATTAAGAGACGATAGAAATGATAGGAGAAGAAAGAACAATTTTAGATATTATTAATAAGAGAAATAGAAACTGATTCGAATATTGGCTAAGAAGGAATTGATCATGAGAGACGTGTTAGAGGGCATGGTGTCAGAAAGGAGAGGGAGAGGGCGAAGGAGACTACAATTAAGAGACGATAGAAATGATAGGAGAAGAAAGAACAATTTTAGATATTATTAATAAGAGAAATAGAAACTGATTCGAATATTGGCTAAGAAGGAATTGATCATGAGAGACGTGTTAGAGGGCATGGTGTCAGAAAGGAGAGGGAGAGGGCGAAGGAGACTACAATTAAGAGACGATAGAAATGATAGGAGAAGAAAGAACAATTTTAGATATTATTAATAAGAGAAATAGAAACTGATTCGAATATTGGCTAAGAAGGAATTGATCATGAGAGACGTGTTAGAGGGCATGGTGTCAGAAAGGAGAGGGAGAGGGCGAAGGAGACTACAATTAAGAGACGATAGAAATGATAGGAGAAGAAAGAACAATTTTAGATATTATTAATAAGAGAAATAGAAACTGATTCGAATATTGGCTAAGAAGGAATTGATCATGAGAGACGTGTTAGAGGGCATGGTGTCAGGAAGGAGAGGGAGAGGGCGAAGGAGACTACAATTAAGAGACGATAGAAATGATAGGAGAAGAAAGAACAATTTTAGATATTATTAATAAGAGAAATAGAAACTGATTCGAATATTGGCTAAGAAGGAATTGATCATGAGAGACGTGTTAGAGGGAATGGTGTCAGAAAGGAGAGGGAGAGGGCGAAGGAGACTACAATTAAGAGACGATAGAAATGATAGGAGAAGAAAGAACAATTTTAGATATTATTAATAAGAGAAATAGAAACTGATTCGAATATTGGCTAAGAAGGAATTGATCATGAGAGACGTGTTAGAGGGCATGGTGTCAGAAAGGAGAGGGAGAGGGCGAAGGAGACTACAATTAAGAGACGATAGAAATGATAGGAGAAGAAAGAACAATTTTAGATATTATTAATAAGAGAAATAGAAACTGATTCGAATATTGGCTAAGAAGGAATTGATCATGAGAGACGTGTTAGAGGGCATGGTGTCAGAAAGGAGAGGGAGAGGGCGAAGGAGACTACAATTAAGAGACGATAGAAATGATAGGAGAAGAAAGAACAATTTTAGATATTATTAATAAGAGAAATAGAAACTGATTCGAATATTGGCTAAGAAGGAATTGATCATGAGAGACGTGTTAGAGGGCATGGTGTCAGAAAGGAGAGGGAGAGGGAGAGGGCGAAGGAGACTACAATTAAGAGACGATAGAAATGATAGGAGAAGAAAGAACAATTTTAGATATTATTAATAAGAGAAATAGAAACTGATTCGAATATTGGCTAAGAAGGAATTGATCATGAGAGACGTGTTAGAGGGCATGGTGTCCGGAAGGAGAGGGAGAGGGCGAAGGAGACTACAATTAAGAGACGATAGAAATGATAGGAGAAGAAAGAACAATTTTAGATATTATTAATAAGAGAAATAGAAACTGATTCGAATATTGGCTAAGAAGGAATTGATCATGAGAGACGTGTTAGAGGGCATGGTGTCAGAAAGGAGAGGGAGAGGGCGAAGGAGACTACAATTAAGAGACGATAGAAATGATAGGAGAAGAAAGAACAATTTTAGATATTATTAATAAGAGAAATAGAAACTGATTCGAATATTGGCTAAGAAGGAATTGATCATGAGAGACGTGTTAGAGGGCATGGTGTCAGAAAGGAGAGGGAGAGGGCGAAGGAGACTACAATTAAGAGACGATAGAAATGATAGGAGAAGAAAGAACAATTTTAGATATTATTAATAAGAGAAATAGAAACTGATTCGAATATTGGCTAAGAAGGAATTGATCATGAGAGACGTGTTAGAGGGCATGGTGTCAGGAAGGAGAGGGAGAGGGCGAAGGAGACTACAATTAAGAGACGATAGAAATGATAGGAGAAGAAAGAACAATTTTAGATATTATTAATAAGAGAAATAGAAACTGATTCGAATATTGGCTAAGAAGGAATTGATCATGAGAGACGTGTTAGAGGGCATGGTGTCAGAAAGGAGAGGGAGAGGGCGAAGGAGACTACAATTAAGAGACGATAGAAATGATAGGAGAAGAAAGAACAATTTTAGATATTATTAATAAGAGAAATAGAAACTGATTCGAATATTGGCTAAGAAGGAATTGATCATGAGAGACGTGTTAGAGGGCATGGTGTCAGAAAGGAGAGGGAGAGGGCGAAGGAGACTACAATTAAGAGACGATAGAAATGATAGGAGAAGAAAGAACAATTTTAGATATTATTAATAAGAGAAATAGAAACTGATTCGAATATTGGCTAAGAAGGAATTGATCATGAGAGACGTGTTAGAGGGAATGGTATCAGAAAGGAGAGGGAGAGGGCGAAGGAGACTACAATTAAGAGACGATAGAAATGATAGGAGAAGAAAGAACAATTTTAGATATTATTAATAAGAGAAATAGAAACTGATTCGAATATTGGCTAAGAAGGAATTGATCATGAGAGACGTGTTAGAGGGCATGGTGTCAGGAAGGAGAGGGAGACTACAATTAAGAGACGATAGAAATGATAGGAGAAGAAAGAACAATTTTAGATATTATTAATAAGAGAAATAGAAACTGATTCGAATATTGGCTAAGAAGGAATTGATCATGAGAGACGTGTTAGAGGGCATGGTGTCAGAAAGGAGAGGGAGAGGGCGAAGGAGACTACAATTAAGAGACGATAGAAATGATAGGAGAAGAAAGAACAATTTTAGATATTATTAATAAGAGAAATAGAAACTGATTCGAATATTGGCTAAGAAGGAATTGATCATGAGAGACGTGTTAGAGGGCATGGTGTCAGGAAGGAGAGGGAGAGGGCGAAGGAGACTACAATTAAGAGACGATAGAAACGATAGGAGAAGAAAGAACAATTTTAGATATTATTAATAAGAGAAATAGAAACTGATTCGAATATTGGCTAAGAAGGAATTGATCATGAGAGACGTGTTAGAGGGCATGGTGTCAGGAAGGAGAGGGAGAGGGCGAAGGAGACTACAATTAAGAGACGATAGAAATGATAGGAGAAGAAAGAACAATTTTAGATATTATTAATAAGAGAAATAGAAACTGATTCGAATATTGGCTAAGAAGGAATTGATCATGAGAGACGTGTTAGAGGGAATGGTATCAGAAAGGAGAGGGAGAGGGCGAAGGAGACTACAATTAAGAGACGATAGAAATGATAGGAGAAGAAAGAACAATTTTAGATATTATTAATAAGAGAAATAGAAACTGATTCGAATATTGGCTAAGAAGGAATTGATCATGAGAGACGTGTTAGAGGGCATGGTGTCAGAAAGGAGAGGGAGAGGGCGAAGGAGACTACAATTAAGAGACGATAGAAATGATAGGAGAAGAAAGAACAATTTTAGATATTATTAATAAGAGAAATAGAAACTGATTCGAATATTGGCTAAGAAGGAATTGATCATGAGAGACGTGTTAGAGGGAATGGTGTCAGAAAGGAGAGGGAGAGGGCGAAGGAGACTACAATTAAGAGACGATAGAAATGATAGGAGAAGAAAGAACAATTTTAGATATTATTAATAAGAGAAATAGAAACTGATTCGAATATTGGCTAAGAAGCAATTGATCATGAGAGACGTGTTAGAGGGCATGGTGTCAGGAAGGAGAGGGAGAGGGCGAAGGAGATTACAATTAAGAGACGATAGAAATGATAGGAGAAGAAAGAACAATTTTAGATATTATTAATAAGAGAAATAGAAACTGATTCGAATATTGGCTAAGAAGGAATTGATCATGAGAGACGTGTTAGAGGGCATGGTGTCAGAAAGGAGAGGGAGAGGGCGAAGGAGACTACAATTAAGAGACGATAGAAATGATAGGAGAAGAAAGAACAATTTTAGATATTATTAATAAGAGAAATAGAAACTGATTCGAATATTGGCTAAGAAGGAGTTGATCATGAGAGACGTGTTAGAGGGAATGGTATCAGAAAGGAGAGGGAGAGGGCGAAGGAGACTACAATTAAGAGACGATAGAAATAATAGGAGAAGAAAGAACAATTTTAGATATTATTAATAAGAGAAATAGAAACTGATTCGAATATTGGCTAAGAAGGAATTGATCATGAGAGACGTGTTAGAGGGCATGGTGTCAGGATGGGGAGGGAGAGGGCGAAGGAGATTACAATTAAGAAACGATAGAAATGATAGGAGAAGAAAGAACAATTTTAGATATTATTAATAAGAGAAATAGAAGCTGATTCGAATATTGGCTAAGAAGGAATTGATCATGAGAGACGTGTTAGAGGGCATGGTGTCAGGAAGGAGAGGGAGAGGGCGAAGGAGACTACAATTAAGAGACGATAGAAATGATAGGAGAAGAAAGAACAATTTTAGATATTATTAATAAGAGAAATAGAAACTGATTCGAATATTGGCTAAGAAGGAATTGATCATGAGAGACGTGTTAGAGGGCATGGTGTCAGAAAGGAGAGGGAGAGGGCGAAGGAGACTACAATTAAGAGACGATAGAAATGATAGGAGAAGAAAGAACAATTTTAGATATTATTAATAAGAGAAATAGAAACTGATTCGAATATTGGCTAAGAAGGAATTGATCATGAGAGACGTGTTAGAGGGCATGGTGTCAGAAAGGAGAGGGAAAGGGCGAAGGAGACTACAATTAAGAGACGATAGAAATGATAGGAGAAGAAAGAACAATTTTAGATATTATTAATAAGAGAAATAGAAACTGATTCGAATATTGGCTAAGAAGGAATTGATCATGAGAGACGTGTTAGAGGGCATGGTGTCAGAAAGGAGAGGGAGAGGGCGAAGTAGACTACAATTAAGAGACGATAGAAATGATAGGAGAAGAAAGAACAATTTTAGATATTATTAATAAGAGAAATAGAAACTGATTCGAATATTGGCTAAGTAGGAATTGATCATGAGAGACGTGTTAGAGGGCATGGTGTCAGAAAGGAGAGGGCGAAGGAGACTACAATTAAGAGACGATAGAAATGATAGGAGAAGAAAGAACTATTTTAGATATTATTAATAAGAGAAATAGAAACTGATTCGAATATTGGCTAAGAAGGAATTGATCATGAGAGACGTGTTAGAGGGCGTGGTGTCAGAAAGGAGAGGGCGAAGGAGACTACAATTAAGAGACGATAGAAATGATAGGAGAAGAAAGAACAATTTTAGATATTATTAATAAGAGAAATAGAAACTGATTCGAATATTGGCTAAGAAGGAATTGATCATGAGAGACGTGTTAGAGGGTATGGTGTCAGAAAGGAGAGGGAGAGGGCGAAGGAGACTACAATTAAGAGACGATAGAAATGATAGGAGAAGAAAGAACAATTTAAGATATTATTAATAGGAGAAATAGAAACTGATTCGAATATTGGCTAAGAAGGAATTGATCATGAGAGACGTGTTAGAGGGCATGGTGTCAGAAAGGAGAGGGAGAGGGCGAAGGAGACTACAATTAAGAGACGATAGAAATGATAGGAGAAGAAAGAACAATTTTAGATATTATTAATAAGAGAAATAGAAACTGATTCGAATATTGGCTAAGAAGGAATTGATCATGAGAGACGTGTTAGAGGGCATGGTGTCAGAAAGGAGAGGGAGAGGGCGAAGGAGACTACAATTAAGAGACGATAGAAATGATAGGAGAAGAAAGAACAATTTTAGATATTATTAATAAGAGAAATAGAAACTGATTCGAATATTGGCTAAGAAGGAATTGATCATGAGAGACGTGTTAGAGGGCATGGTGTCAGAAAGGAGAGGGAGAGGGCGAAGGAGACTACAATTAAGAGACGATAGAAATGATAGGAGAAGCAAGAACAATTTTAGATATTATTAATAAGAGAAATAGAAACTGATTCGAATATTGGCTAAGAAGGAATTGATCATGAGAGACGTGTTAGAGGGCATGGTGTCAGAAAGGAGAGGGAGAGGGCGAAGGAGACTACAATTAAGAGACGATAGAAATGATAGGAGAAGAAAGAACAATTATAGATATTATTAATAAGAGAAATAGAAACTGATTCGAATATTGGCTAAGAAGGAATTGATCATGAGAGACGTGTTAGAGGGCATGGTGTCAGAAAGGAGAGGGAGAGGTCGAAGGAGACTACAATTAAGAGACGATAGAAATGATAGGAGAAGAAAGAACAATTTTAGATATTATTAATAAGAGAAATAGAAACTGATTCGAATATTGGCTAAGAAGGAATTGATCATGAGAGACGTGTTAGAGGGCATGGTGTCCGGAAGAAGAGGGAGAGGGCGAAGGAGACTACAATTAAGAGACGATAGAAATGATAGGAGAAGAAAGAACAATTTTAGATATTATTAATAAGAGAAATAGAAACTGATTCGAATATTGGCTAAGAAGGAATTGATCATGAGAGACGTGTTAGAGGGCATGGTGTCAGGAAGGAGAGGGAGAGGGCGAAGGAGACTACAATTAAGAGACGATAGAAATGATAGGAGAAGAAAGAACAATTTTAGATATTATTAATAAGAGAAATAGAAACTGATTCGAATATTGGCTAAGAAGGAATTGATCATGAGAGACGTGTTAGAGGGCATGGTGTCAGAAAGGAGAGGGAGAGGGCGAAGGAGACTACAATTAAGAGACGATAGAAATGATAGGAGAAGAAAGAACAATTTTAGATATTATTAATAAGAGAAATAGAAACTGATTCGAATATTGGCTAAGAAGGAATTGATCATGAGAGACGTGTTAGAGGGCATGGTGTCAGAAAGGAGAGGGAGAGGGCGAAGGAGACTACAATTAAGAGACGATAGAAATGATAGGAGAAGAAAGAACAATTTTAGATATTATTAATAAGAGAAATAGAAACTGATTCGAATATTGGCTAAGAAGGAATTGATCATGAGAGACGTGTTAGAGGGCATGGTGTCAGAAAGGAGAGGGAGAGGGCGAAGGAGACTACAATTAAGAGACGATAGAAATGATAGGAGAAGAAAGAACAATTTTAGATATTATTAATAAGAGAAATAGAAACTGATTCGAATATTGGCTAAGAAGGAATTGATCATGAGAGACGTGTTAGAGGGCATGGTGTCAGGAAGGAGAGGGAGAGGGCGAAGGAGACTACAATTAAGAGACGATAGAAATGATAGGAGAAGAAAGAACAATTTTAGATATTATTAATAAGAGAAATAGAAACTGATTCGAATATTGGCTAAGAAGGAATTGATCATGAGAGACGTGTTAGAGGGCATGGTGTCAGGAAGGAGAGGGAGAGGGCGAAGGAGACTACAATTAAGAGACGATAGAAATGATAGGAGAAGAAAGAACAATTTTAGATATTATTAATAAGAGAAATAGAAACTGATTCGAATATTGGCTAAGAAGGAATTGATCATGAGAGACGTGTTAGAGGGCATGGTGTCAGAAAGGAGAGGGAGAGGGCGAAGGAGACTACAATTAAGAGACGATAGAAATGATAGGAGAAGAAAGAACAATTTTAGATATTATTAATAAGAGAAATAGAAACTGATTCGAATATTGGCTAAGAAGGAAATGAGAGACGTGTTAGAGGGCATGGTGTCAGAAAGGAGAGGGAGAGGGCGAAGGAGACTACAATTAAGAGACGATAGAAATGATAGGAGAAGAAAGAACAATTTTAGATATTATTAATAAGAGAAATAGAAACTGATTCGAATATTGGCTAAGAAGGATCACATATAGATCATGAGAGACGTGTTAGAGGGCATGGTGTCAGAAAGGAGAGGGAGAGGGCGAAGGAGACTACAATTAAGAGACGATAGAAATGATAGGAGAAGAAAGAACAATTTTAGATATTATTAATAAGAGAAATAGAAACTGATTCGAATATTGGCTAAGAAGGAATTGATCATGAAGAGACGTGTTAGAGGGCATGGTGTCAGGAAGGAGAGGGAGAGGGCGAAGGAGACTACAATTAAGAGACGATAGAAATGATAGGAGAAGAAAGAACAATTTTAGATATTATTAATAAGAGAAATAGAAACTGATTCGAATATTGGCTAAGAAGGAATTGATGGAGAAGAAAGAACAATTTTAGATATTATTAATAAGAGAAATAGAAACTGATTCGAATATTGGCTAAGAAGGAATTGATCATGAGAGCAGAGTGGAGAAAAGGAAATTTTTAGATATTATTAATAAGAGAAATAGAAACTGATTCGAATATTGGCTAAGAAGAATTGATCATGAGACGTGTAGAGGGCATGGGTCAGAAAGGAGAGGGGAAGGCGAAGGAGACTACAATTAAGAGACGATAGAAATGATAGGAGAAGAAAGAACAATTTTAGATATTATTAATAAGAGAAATAGAAACTGATTCGAATATTGGCTAAGAAGGAATTGATCATGAGAGACGTGTTAGAGGGCATGGTGTCAGAAAGGAGAGGGAGAGGGCGAAGGAGACTACAATTAAGAGACGATAGAAATGATAGGAGAAGAAAGAACAATTTTAGATATTATTAATAAGAGAAATAGAAACTGATTCGAATATTGGCTAAGAAGGAATTGATCATGAGAGACGTGTTAGAGGGCATGGTGTCAGAAAGGAGAGGGAGAGGGCGAAGGAGACTACAATTAAGAGACGATAGAAATGATAGGAGAAGAAAGAACAATTTTAGATATTATTAATAAGAGAAATAGAAACTGATTCGAATATTGGCTAAGAAGGAATTGATCATGAGAGACGTGTTAGAGGGCATGGTGTCAGGAAGGAGAGGGAGAGGGCGAAGGAGACTACAATTAAGAGACGATAGAAATGATAGGAGAAGAAAGAACAATTTTAGATATTATTAATAAGAGAAATAGAAACTGATTCGAATATTGGCTAAGAAGGAATTGATCATGAGAGACGTGTTAGAGGGCATGGTGTCAGGAAGGAGAGGGAGAGGGCGAAGGAGACTACAATTAAGAGACGATAGAAATGATAGGAGAAGAAAGAACAATTTTAGATATTATTAATAAGAGAAATAGAAACTGATTCGAATATTGGCTAAGAAGGAATTGATCATGAGAGACGTGTTAGAGGGCATTGTGTCAGAAAGGAGAGGGAGAGGGCGAAGGAGACTACAATTAAGAGACGATAGAAATGATAGGAGAAGAAAGAACAATTTTAGATATTATTAATAAGAGAAATAGAAACTGATTCGAATATTGGCTAAGAAGGAATTGATCATGAGAGACGTGTTAGAGGGCATGGTGTCAGAAAGGAGAGGGAGAGGGCGAAGGAGACTACAATTAAGAGACGATAGAAATGATAGGAGAAGAAAGAACAATTTTAGATATTATTAATAAGAGAAATAGAAACTGATTCGAATATTGGCTAAGAAGGAATTGATCATGAGAGACGTGTTAGAGGGCATGGTGTCAGAAAGGAGAGGGAGAGGGCGAAGGAGACTACAATTAAGAGACGATAGAAATGATAGGAGAAGAAAGAACAATTTTAGATATTATTAATAAGAGAAATAGAAACTGATTCGAATATTGGCTAAGAAGGAATTGATCATGAGAGACGTGTTAGAGGGCATGGTGTCAGGAAGGAGAGGGAGAGGGCGAAGGAGACTACAATTAAGAGACGATAGAAATGATAGGAGAAGAAAGAACAATTTTAGATATTATTAATAAGAGAAATAGAAACTGATTCGAACATTGGCTAAGAAGGAATTGATCATGAGAGACGTTTTAGAGGGCATGGTGTCAGGAAGGAGAGGGAGAGGGCGAAGGAGACTACAATTAAGAGACGATAGAAATGATAGGAGAAGAAAGAACAATTTTAGATATTATTAATAAGAGAAATAGAAACTGATTCGAATATTGGCTAAGAAGGAATTGATCATGAGAGACGTGTTAGAGGGCATTGTGTCAGAAAGGAGAGGGAGAGGGCGAAGGAGACTACAATTAAGAGACGATAGAAATGATAGGAGAAGAAAGAACAATTTTAGATATTATTAATAAGAGAAATAGAAACTGATTCGAATATTGGCTAAGAAGGAATTGATCATGAGAGACGTGTTAGAGGGCATGGTGTCAGAAAGGAGAGGGAGAGGGCGAAGGAGACTACAATTAAGAGACGATAGAAATGATAGGAGAAGAAAGAACAATTTTAGATATTATTAATAAGAGAAATAGAAACTGATTCGAATATTGGCTAAGAAGGAATTGATCATGAGAGACGTGTTAGAGGGCATGGTGTCAGGAAGGAGAGGGAGAGGGCGAAGGAGACTACAATTAAGAGACGATAGAAATGATAGGAGAAGAAAGAACAATTTTAGATATTATTAATAAGAGAAATAGAAACTGATTCGAATATTGGCTAAGAAGGAATTGATCATGAGAGACGTGTTAGAGGGCATGGTGTCAGAAAGGAGAGGGAGAGGGCGAAGGAGACTACAATTAAGAGACGATAGAAATGATAGGAGAAGAAAGAACAATTTTAGATATTATTAATAAGAGAAATAGAAACTGATTCGAATATTGGCTAAGAAGGAATTGATCATGAGAGACGTGTTAGAGGGCATGGTGTCAGAAAGGAGAGGGAGAGGGCGAAGGAGACTACAATTAAGAGACGATAGAAATGATAGGAGAAGAAAGAACAATTTTAGATATTATTAATAAGAGAAATAGAAACTGATTCGAATATTGGCTAAGAAGGAATTGATCATGAGAGACGTGTTAGAGGGAGAGGGAGAGGGCGAAGGAGACTACAATTAAGAGACGATATCGAAACAGAGAAATCGTACCTGACGACAGAGAGATTAGCGAAAGACCGTGGAACATGGAAGCTTCTCAGTTGCAGCAAGTGACTTACCAATAATGGCAGAATACCTATGATGATGATGGTGATGATGATGATGAATATTAGATAATACAGGTTCACTATAGATAAAAACTTGCAAGTTAACTCGAATTTAATTTTGTTCTTTCCTCTACTTTCTTTGTATGTTTATATAATGAGCCTAAATTTTTGCTGCTACGTGAATAGTTTCTATTGTTGTGTACTCAAATAGAAATGAAGTGATGTTTCTGGTTAATGATAAAAGAACGTTGCAATCTGTTCGCAAAAGAAGAACAAAATCTCTGCTGCCGCGAATGTTGACACTTGAACGAAGAGAAAGCTCGAAGTTGCCATTGCATCTGGGCTTTACGATTCTCTGGCAACGGCTGCCTCGTATTTTATGACCGTCTTTTGCCTTCAGTGAACCGACACCTCGCAACTTAGAGCCTTCTGCGGAGAACGGATTTCTCACTTCTTTCTCGACATCTCACATCCATTTCAGCTTTCTATAGCCCTCTGACGTCACACTGGTTTCTTCTGAAGAAGTTATGTCTAAAGTCAGTTAACTCTTTGCGGCACGGAGTTTCGGAAACGTTATGTAAATGGTGGTATAATATAAGTACCACCCTGCTTCAAAGAGTTAAGGAAGTGGTCACCACCGTTGATTCAAAGTACGCATGTGTATCTATTTCAAGTATTATAGCAAATGGTATTTCCGTCTTTTTCGCTATTAAAGCGATTAACTAGCAAAATGTTCAAGACTAGTTTTTACCCAGTAAATATTAACAATGGTAAAGGATATATAGTTACAATCTCTGGTAAGACGTACACTTTGTAAAGGTACAATATGTATATTTGACAGTAAATGTGAGAAAGACCCTTTAATAAATTTTAGTTATTATGAACAAACTCAAGACTCAAACCAGGGCCTTGGAGTTGTGGTAGCTCAGTGGTAGAGAGTTCAGCTCTGGTGCATGGGATCCTTGGTTCGATCCCAGCTCGCACCAAGTGAACTTTGTGGCGCACAAATATCATGTACGTGAGTTTCCTCGGGATTCTCCCGTTTTCTCCCACTTTCTTCATTCCAGCATTTGATTTATTTCTCATCATCACTGTTTCCTTTAGCTCACATGGCATAACCGTGGGATGTGGAACGAAGATTTCATTTCATTTCTTGGGAACTCACTTTTACACAGTCATCTGGTTCTGAATCAAAAACAAACATGGCTGATGTACAAATTTTCTTTCAAATAAAACCAAATCTCCAGTCAACGTCGCAGAAATATGTTCGGAGGCCAAGAAAGATGATGATGATGATAATGAAGGAAGTGGTGGATTAAAGGAAATGGGAAAACCCAGAGAAAACTCAGGCATACAGTCCACTTGACTCGAGGTGGATCGAACCACGGCAGAGGTCTTGATGGAAAGTATCTATTTTAAAAATAAAATCTGCTCTTAACAAATCCTCAGCTCATGCATTTTTCTCTTAATTATCCTGATAGTGCAGGAAAGAAGGAAATAAAATTGAAAGATTAATGAAACAAAAGCTTCAACCAATTTCAATCTTTGGTACTATTTTTTTTAAAATTTTTTGAGCTGCGTATTAAAAGTTTTTGAAAATTAATTCTATTTTACATTGTAATTGTATTTAAGTTAGTTACTTGAAGTTTCTGCGTAGGTTAAGTAGACGCTATTCGAAGACAAGTACGGTCTTTGTAAAGCGTGTGAATTTGTAGCTGTAACACTTCATTCGAAATATGTCTTCCATTTATGCAAATGAAGCAGGAAAGGCCACAACAACAAAAAGCTTAGCCAGCAGAGAACGACTCTTAATCAAAGGCGGTGAGGGACGATGCATTATTTACAACGACGCTAGAATTCTCTCTGCAAACACAATGGAAATTGCGCTGTGTCCGCATTAGTGACTGACACTTTCTGTCACTTTCAAGGATCACTATAGAAGTGATTGTTGCATTGTATAGCACAAATAAAAAGATCCACCAAGTTTTGCTCTTTATTTTGTGCATTTTTGTTTCAAGTACCGTCCACTTGATATTATTTGTACAGCATTTAGGAATACCATTAGTCAAAAATAATACAAATTTTCCATAATAGCTTTCGTTTTCTTCTTTGTCTTTCCTTTCTTGAGAATGATCTGAAACTATATAAGTTTTAATACGATGTTGCATGTAAACTAATCATTTATCTCAGTGGTTCTCAACCTTTTCTAATTGACGGTACAGTTTACTGAATGTACATCACGACACATTTGTTTGAGATTTTTATTACAAATAATGATGATAATAATAATAATAATAATAATAATAATAGTCCAACCTATTAGTTTTTGTAATTACTCTATATAGCACTGAGCATTATACCTACCGCTGGAGTTGTTAACTGGTGCAGTCTGTCTCGATTTCAACTAATTACCAAGAGCGCCGATTTCTCTGTAAATTTTGGGGGTGGGCGGTTCAGATGCAGAAAGCATTGTATATATGAGGATTTAAGACAAATTGCATTCAAATTATGTCCCAAATGTTGTAAATTTACAAATACAATAAGGGGGCGCACATGAGCTTTGGGGGCCCCCAGGATCGGCACCCTTGCTAATTATTATTAAATTCTTCGTGATTTTTAAATTCTCAAATTACGCAACACATCTTAGGGGGCTGCGTTACACACCAGTGTGTCCCGACACATCGGTTGAGAACCACTGATCGGTTTTACTATGAGCAATGAAGATTAATCAGCATCGTCTTTGAGTCATATTCAACGACTTCCTTCACAACGTCGTATGATAAAATTGTATGAGTGAATGAGCCTGAAGTACACCATATGAAGGTAGTTGAACACTGAAGACTCGCACAATGTTATTGCATTTATGTAATGAATATTGTCTTATTTTAAGGTCATTTGAAAGAAATACAATGAATTCATGTCCATCTTGTTAATTACATTATTTTCATGTCACCAGTTCTTTAATACTCTTCATCAATTACTCGTGTGTGTTCTGCTCTTTTTTATTTTACTCCTCGTTCTACCATTACAACATTTCTTAAACGTTGTTTAACTACCGTAGTTTTTGAATACCTTCAATGTTAATGCTTTCACCACCACTTTCTTCAGAAATATCCTCTTGACTTCTACGTTCCACTGCTGACTCTCTAGATTCCTCGATGCCCTTTCATCACCAATCTATATATTAAAATGCTAGGTTTATAAGTTTGTAGACAAAAAGGTTTGTATGCTTGTGGGCAATCATGTTGACAATGAGTTCTGGGCAACCATAGTCTCTAGCAAGATGCCGTTTTCACTGATCGATTGTAAATTTTGTGTACATTGTTCGGTTCTAATTGGATATTTAGAAAAAGTCATGGTCGTTATTTCTTTATTACATGTTTAGGGATACACTGGAAGTGTTGAAATTTAAAAAAAAAATATCCTATGGGTTATACATCCCAACACCACATATTTGTATATAGGAGTTGTATATGCCTTAGGCGTTTCTTTCATGGTCAAATGATAACTAAAAACCCAGGATAACCATTTCTCGAGTCTAAGATGAATCTCTATTGTTTGGAGTGTTTTGTCCAATAACCACCATATATCACTGACATTATTATTAGTTGTGTTTGTAATGTATTTGCTTATTACATACTGTATGCAAGAAGAAAGAAAATACTATTCATACATAAATTAGAAAGTGCAACCGGAAGTAGGTTCAAATCTTCCAAACGGTTCGAGATATTTAAAAAAAATCGAAAAACCTCCCCTTTATAATATCCCTTGCCGATTTTTATCAAGACGTCCTTCATTTGTGTCCGTAAAGGGACATGTACAGATGTTGTGAGGAATTACAAGGAGATTTGTGCTCATATGTGAATGATGCGCTGTGTAGAGAGCGCAAGTTCAGCAAGTGGTTTCTGCTTATTTTGCGTTGTAATTTATTGTAACCAGAAAGAGTTTTTCTGAATATTTATAAGTTATTATAAAAGCGGATTTTGTGATAAAATGCATTATACAAAGAAGATATGTTAAATGACTCATGTAAGAAAATAATAATATATAATTAAGAGTGGCTCAGCACTATAAAAGAATGTGAGAGATGATTTAAAGTTTCTCAGATCAAATCATCATCATCTTAGCAAATACAAACAGAAATTAATCCTAGCTCGTTTGTTGTGTGGCATTTTAAAGCATTATTTTCAATTTATTCCAAGTTTCTAAATATGATTTTCTAAAATTTCGTAAATTCAAATGTGAAGCATAAGTAAAATGGATCTAATGGTTCCTTCTATGAAATTATTGTAGATTACTCGTAAATATTAACGTTGATAATTTGTTAGCTGAGAGACAAGATCCTTATAAAGGGGTTGTGCACGTTGTCAATAAATGTCCACTCTTGTGAACAAAAACTGAAATGAAATCTTTCAGTTTGAAGTTTCATTATTATGTCTTTAGGTTAAAGGAGATGATGAATAAGGGAAGTGAATGAGGATTTGAAAATTGGTAGTATAATAATATGAGTAGGAAATAGGAGAACCCCGAGAAAAAACCCACGAGATGATGATGTCCACCACATACTTGCTTGTCCGAGGATCGAACTAAGTACCCCACATACCAGAGGTAAGTGATCTATACCCTCGAGTCTTGTAAAGAAAATTAATACGAATCTCGTTACTCGCCATGCTTTTTCATATAAAAAATGTACTTTTATGTTGTAGGTTCTAAGGTTGTGTAAACTGAATATTTCTTACATCCGATGCTTGGTTTGTATCAAAATATATAAGAAAGCTCTGACTCCATAAGCTATAATATAGTGTAGGATCTATGTCAACTCAAATTTGATTGGGAGTGACTTCTCAGGGGATTTCGGATGCAATGTAGAAACTGTTCGTAGTGTTCCATTATGTAACTAAACTACAGTGGCATACTAAATTGTCGAATTTTATTTCATTTTGAGTGATGGTCTTGAGTCAGCCAGGAATCCACATAATTTGATGCATGATATCTCGTTAGAATTGGGATAATAATTACATAACTCTGCATACAACCATTATTAAATTCTGCGTAAACTCTCGATTGCATTTATCAGAAATATGGAATTTACGAGCGTAAAGTACAGGAAACAAAACTGAAGTTGTTTTGCCATTAGCTAGGGAGTCTGTGAAAATCCTGATAACTTAGATGCCTGCCATTACCTTGAAATCTCAAACAAGAATTTCCAGTTTTTCCTTCTGCAAATATGAATCAGATGGGATATTCTGTGGCCAATTTTCAGGAAGAACAACTTCTATAGAGTTCAGAAGCTTTTGATCACTGCAACTGGGGGCTCTTCTTTTAAAGGATTTGTACTATCTCATTAATCTCCTCTGCTTCTGTTTAATCATATATTTTCAATTACCTTGAAATAATAAAGGACCGCTGTTAAATTGTATACCAAAATAAGCTATCTTTGCATTACTTAAAACTTCGGGGTTAACAATGCGTCTTCCTCTTTTTTGCTGCTGCCATTGTTGGTGATAAGCAGTTCGTGAGACACAAGCTCGCCTGAACGTGTGTATCTCTGTGTTAGTACTCTGAAAATGTTATGTCTGCTATACCTTTGTCCCTCTTTCGTACTGAATTAATGTGAATATTTGGTTCCATGTATGAGTTGGGAGACGACATTTGAATTACAAAAGAATTTTATAGCCAAAGTCCTCGATGGAGAAACTGTATAAACGGGTCAAAAAGAGATTTATTGGAATTGATTCTGTTTCCATAGAGAACCTCCTCTTCTTCAAAGACTGGAGTGTTGGCGACTTTCCAGCTGACGAATTGACTTCAAATGGAAGGTCCTTTCAAGGTTAATAGCGGTTCTCTCCTTCACTCTAACTTCTGGCTTTTATTCAATATCATGGATGGATTTCTCGATAGGATAAGCCTATGATGAAAAGATCCACATTCTGTCTGTTGACAAATTCGAGCTGAAACTGTGTTTCTTCGAACGGATGTCAAAGAAAGAAATGGGGACGACGTGTAGGAACAATTCAAACTATGGTCGAATTTTGTACGGTTTTAGTGAACCAACATTGGAGGCTATTTCCGTTTAGTCATGATGCTATTTACTGGATTAATCATTGCTGTTATTACTTGGTTATTTATCTCGAAGTCCTTTCCCAGAGGGAAATATCGTGATTCAAATCTATAATGAGTAGTTTTCAACTGAATGCTCTATGACGTCATTATCTGCTTCATCCACCCTCAGTAAATAGGACAAATAAACGTAAAAAGGAAACGAGGTATCTAGCGTTGATAGAGGCAAAGGATAAGGGACAGACAACTAACTCTATGGCCTATGGAACCCGGAGGTTCAATGCCGCGTTCACAAAAGCTCTCCACTGACTTCTATCCTTACCTAACTGCATCCAGTTTCTACTTGGTATTGCAATCTCTGCGAAATCCATCTTAATATTGTCCTCCCATCTGCACCTAGGTCTTCCAAATAGTCGTTTTCCGATTGGTCTTCCAGTCAAGACTTTGAAAGAGTTTCTACTTTCTTCCATTCTAGCTACATGACCCGCCCACCTAAGCCTCCTAGACTTGACGACCCTAACAATTTGGGTAAACCGTATAAATTATGTAGTTCCTCGTTATGAAGTTTCCGCCATTCCCCATTCCCGTTCCTCTTGGTCCGAATATTCGTCTCAGGATCTTGTTCTCAAATACTTTCAGTCTATGTTCTTCGCTCAGAGTAAACGACCATGTTTCGCAACCATACAGAACAACAGGCATAATTATCGTTTTATATATTTTAAGCTTCAAGTTCCTCGACAGAATTCGAGACGACAAGAGATTTTGAACCGAATAGTAACACGAATTCCCTGCTTTTAGTCGACATTTAATTTCTTCGTGAATATGATTTTGGTCTGTTAGTATTGATTCTAAATATTCGAAACTATCCACTTTATCAAAAGTATTATTTAATATTTTAACACATCCACAATTTGCCGTATTACGGTTCCGACGCACTTCCATGTATTTAGTTTTCTCTGCATTTACTTCTAAACCCATATCCCTTCAAGCGTTTAATAAGATCTCTGCATTTCTTTCTATTGTTCTCCTATTATCCCCTATTAAATTTACATCATTAGCATATGCCATAACCTAGTGAATACCGTTCAACTATAGGCCCCGGTTGCTATCTTTGATTTTCCTTATGGCGTATTCCAGCATAAAGTTAAATAATAATGGCGACAACGCATCTCCTTGTTTCAGGCCATTTTCGACGTGAAAGCACGTGGACAAAACTTTTTCCTACCCAGACTTTACTTTGGGATTCATTTAAACATAACTTAATTAATCTAATAAGCTTTCTCGGTATTCCAAGTTCTGTAAGAACGTTGTACAATGCTTCTCTCCTAACCGAGTCGTACGCCTTTCTAAAATCAATAAATAGTTGATGTACAGGGGTATTGTATTCCCACTTTTTTCGAGTATTTGGAGAATGATAAATATTTGGTCGATAGTTGATCGATTTCGTCTAAATCTGCACTGATAATCTCCAATAATTTCATCTGCGTATGGGGTGAGTCTTGCTAATAGAATATTTGAAAGGATTTTATATGATGTTGACAGAAGAGAAATGTCTCGATAATTATTACAGTCAGTTTTGTCGCCTTTCTTGTGAATTGGAACATAGATTGATTCTTTCCACTCTTGTGGCAATTCTTCCTTGTTCCAGATAAGAAGAATGAGTTTGTGTATCTTGTTCCACAATTTTTCGCCTCCAGCTAAAATTAACTCAGCCGGAATTTCATCTACACCCGGAGATTTGTGTTTCTTTAATTTTTGAAAGCGGTTTCTACTTCTATTCGGTTGGGTTCTGGAATATAAGGTTCTGCGGTGTGTATCTCCTTTTCTCCACGCACTTTACTTTTTGGCTGTGTGTTCAGCAAATCGTCAAAGAAATCTTTCCATCTGTTTAAGAGGCTATCCGTATCAGTGAGAACTGTCCCGTCAGCTTTCTTTAATATATAGGCACGAGGTTGATAGCCTTTTTGAAACTTCTTTGATTAACTTATACGTGTCCCGGATGTTTTTATTTTTACTATTATCTTCAAGTTTCTTAATTTTAGCTTTCAAAAAATCGCGTTTCTTTGTTCTAAAAGTTTTGGAATTTTCCCGCCTGATATCTGCGAAATTTTGTGTAGTTATTTCATTCTTATTTTGTAGCCAGCGTAATTTTGCCAGTTTTCTCTTCTCTACTAGTTTTATGCATTCCTGGTCGAACCATGGTTTGTTCCTACGTATTTCTGCGTGTACCAATTTTTCTTTTGCTGAAATTTTAATGCTATCTCTAATTTCAATCCAAGTATCCTCAACACTAGTGCACTCCGAGTCTTCTAAAACCGAGAATCTCTTCGAAATTTCAATCTGGTATTCCTCTCTTACCTGGCTCTCTTCTAAATTCTTTAAATTAAATCTGTCCGTTTTCAGACATTGAATATTACATTTATTGAACAATGATCTCTCTCGTATTATCGTTCCTACCAAGTAGTGATCAGTGTCACAATCAGCCCCTCTAAACGACCGGACATCAATTATGCTAGATTCCCTTCTTCTATCTACTAAAACGTGATCAATTTGATTGTTTTTTCCGTCTGGTGTGGTCCAAGTGTATTTATGAACGCCCCGATGTGGGAATTTTGTACTCTTCACGATTAGGTTTTTGGATGTTGCAAAGTTCACGAGTCCAACTCCGTTGTCATTACTTTCCTTATGCAGACTTTCGTTCCCTATAATCGGTTTGAAAATATCCTCTCGTCCTACCTTCGCATTGAAATCCCCTAATAGAATTTCCATATGGTATCGCGGGAGTTGGTCAAATATCCGTTCCACTTCTTCGTAAAAACTGTCTTTTATATCGTCGTCCTTACCTTCAGTTTGGGGCATGTAAATTTTCAAACAATAATATCACAACACTGGCCCTTAAGAGTAATAAAAGAAAGTCTGTCAGTAACAAATTCAACCCGTTTAATTGCTGGTAATATTCGTTTGTGAACGAAAAACCCTGTTCCTAACTGGTGATTTTTATTTCTTTCCCCGTAAAAGATCGTAAATTTCCGAAATTCACAGTTCCGTTTTCTTCCCACCTAACTTTCTGAACTCCTACTAGGTCAATTCTGTATTTCTCTAACTCAGTCGTTACTGATTTTAACGCGCCTGCCTTATAAAGACTTCTAATATTCCATGTTCCAAATCTCATGTCCATTTTCTCTTGCTGAGGTCGTGCCAAGTTATCAGTCCTTTTCTGAGGCTTTTGTGAATGTTTCTGAACAATTACCTTTATTTATTTATTATTTTACAGGATGAAGTTGATAGCCTTACCCCCAAGCTGGAGGACCATTCCTATTCGTCTGTCCGCGACTGCTTATTAAATATATTCGCAGCTCACCTCTATATCTAAACGCCTCTTCCTAAATTCGCAACCTGAGGACGCGCCATATCGTGGTGACAGGAACCCACGTTACACGGAGGGACAGGGACAGACAACACATATTGTAGAAGTTAAACAAATTAGAGAATGTGTACAGTTGGAGATACATTAATGTGTGTTCATATTTTTAATCTTTGGCTCAATAAATATTTTATTAGCGATGTAGTGTGTACGTGCAAGTAACATTTATTACAGTAAATCATAAAGCCATTTTAAAAATTGTGCCAAATGTTTTAAATTTCTCTTCTTAAATCGAGCTTTTGTTGAAGAAGAATTCCACTAGAAACTTTAAACTTTTAGTTTTGGAACATATAAAGATGTCTTTTGGCGTAATGATCTATCTTAACTTTCTGACCATTTCTTTCCCTCTTCTTAGTCAAATCCATTGTCCTTGGTTCCATTCCCAGTTTTTCTTCTTTTTCGATCCTATGTTCAGTCTGTTGAATGCTCAAATCATATATTTCATATCCTTTCATGAGTTTGACATTTCATGTTCAGAATTGAAAAAAGATATAAAACTCTATCTGTTTAACAGGGAAATGATTGGTGTAACATGAAAATTTTGATCTTACATTTCATTTCTACTCTTTTTCGTATTAAAACAATCTAATTTATTTTTTTAAATATAGATGAAAGTATTTAAATAATGCAGAATAATATTCGTTCAATACTACTGAGACGTAGTCGCTTGTAGTATTAGATACTCCACACAAAGCTTGGACACTTCCTAACAGAAAATTGTAGGTTCGCGCCTAGATTAGTGCCATTCATTAATGCATCGTTTGTGGTTTATTGTTACTCGAAATACGAGGAGCAATCAAAAAGTTCCCGGAATGTTGTTGTAGTTATGACATTTGTGATGCAACCTTGTCAAATACGATGTCTATGTTACCTAACTCTGAATTCAGTAAGTGTGAACACGTCTTAACATGCAGTGTACGAATAGTGTAGCTAAACGGAGGCTTGTGTAGTGATTAGTTAGTGCAATTTCGTAGATCGAGCAACGCACAACGTTTTGAAGGATATTAAGTAAATATATGTAAACTCTAGAGCCAATGAAACACAAATGGAAGTTTCTGCACAAACGATGCAATAAAAACTGATAAATACTGCAAGTGTGGAGAAGATAAAAGTCCACGCGGTCTCATTTCGGGTGTCGGCGGAAGTTTTGCTGAAAATCTTTGTAAACATTTTACCTGAAATTTAATGTTTTTGAAAGGATAAAAAAAAAATGTAGTAGTTTTAATATGTTTAACAATATTGATATAGACATTATCCTTCGTAAAATTATCAAAAGAATTTAATAAGAGCTTCGTACAGAAACATATCACTTCTTCCTTGTTTATCTTATCTTCGTTATTCCATGGAGGGAAGAGACAATAATTGGAAAGAGCAACAATACATCCGTTCAGAGATTAAAATAAAAAAAAAAAAAGAATTATCGTTGTGTGCGTTTGACAGTCCTCCTCCCCTCCAACCTTTTACAAAACGCTCTAAGTGTGCGTAGTGAAGATTCCTATAACGAGAACAAGGGAAGCCTCCTGGGTTTTATTTAATGCCTAACGCTTCATCTTTTTTAAACAACGTGAGGACACAATGCATGAAATGAAAAGGTACAATTGTTCGTGGACTGAAAGCTTTCAGAAGCACCGTTGATATAAAAGATCTTTAATTCCAGAATATTATTAGTGTTTAAGGGAAAGATTGTTCAACAGACAAAAGATCTAATCAACTGAACAAAATAATTTGAGAAAATGTTAATCTGATGTGTAGTTTTCGAGAGAAACAAACTTTTTTGAACCTAATTATTCAGGCTGGACGATAACCAAACCAAGTTTTGAGACGTAACTGATACCGTAATATACTCTCATTAGGATATACTGTATAGTTAATGACATATAGCCCAAAATTATAATTAACTCTTAAGTTTAATTTTTTCTTAACTACAACATTGTAGAAAAATATGGGAGGAGTCAAGCGATAGAGCACATTGATATTTGTTATACTTCATATGAAATTAAAACTATATTTTTGAGATGGTTTTATGTTCACTGTATAGGAGACTATTTTAATTGTTAAGATCTTTAATTCTTGTATAGTTCGTAGTTTCTTGTATATCTTGATACACAAAGGGATATTGTGCTTCGGGAGTTTTTGTGTAGTTTCCAATTTGTAAATTTACAAAAAAGCAGAACTTGTGCATCAGCGTCCATATATTGTAACTAACTTCGAGAATGGATAAATTTTTGCCTTTGTATAATTTTGTTGATGGTCCTTTAAGAGAAACAGAAATAATAACAGAGATTTGTCTTAACTATTTTGACTTCAAGATCCAAAAGAGTAATTAGTTCAAACGTAGTAAAATCTAAGAAAATAGCAAGTATAAAAGTGAAACGAACACTATTTTGAAGATTTTTAATTACTGATGTGTTGCTGGACTGCAATCAATTAAGCGAGATGTTCTAGCAATGCTTATGAAATTGCTTATGTTGATTCAATTCTTCACAAATATTTGCGCGATTGCTGGTACAAATCTGATAGTAAAGCCCAACTTATTGATATGTATTCAATTTCTACAACGAATTTGATTTCAGATCAGGTTGATATATTCATATTGGTATTCTGGAAATAAGAAGAGCTTCATACGTATGTTAGCTTTCATAACTAATGTTACGTTGCGGTATCCAGTTATGTGGATATAGTCTGTCGATTTCAACAGAGAAGTTGTAGCATTTAGAAGTTTGGGTGTCCCGGGGATGAACCCCTATGAAATAAAGATGTAAATAAGTGAATACAAATAAATAATTATAGATAAATATGTAGTATGTACACTCATGTCCAAAATTATTGTCGCATGTCTATAAATATGTTTTTGTAAGAATACAATTTGATAACGAATTCGCCCGGTATTTATAATGTTGGCATGCGTATAATTGGCAAAGACATGTATGTGGCAAATTTCATGTCAAAAGAGCAGTAAATAAGAATAAAACAATAACAAACCTTTCTTGTCTATTTAGCAACATTTTATTTTACTCACTCTAATTTTAGTATTTATTTTTCTTTTCCTATGAAATTTACCACAAATATACATTTCCCGATTATACGCATAGCATCAATATTAAAAGTACCCTGCAAAATCATTATCGAATTATATTCTTACAAGAAGACAGTTATAGATATGCGACAATCATTTTCGACATGAATGTACGTATCGTTGGGTAATGGGACCCCGTATTGTATATGTATGCCCAATTGATTTTCTTTTGACACCGGCTAGAGTCGTGTTTCCATGCATGAATGAATGATAGTGCAAAATAATGAATGCTCAAACAATGGCCCCCTCTTTTAGATCTCATACTTATGATTGTTAATATTTACACTTTGAAACCTGACTGTATCATTGCGACTATTCAGAAACATGAAAGCATCGCGGGTGAAATAAATTGATCCAATAGTGAGAGGAATGATGATGTGTTAAATAGCTAGTTTTCGCCTTCTTGTACAATATACTTTTCTTTGCACATACACTCACCACAACTTAGGTGATTTTTAAAAATAAATACTAGTACAAGTTAATCTCATTAGTTTCGATGACGCATGCAGTGCTATTCTTATGATATGCTAGTACATATATTTGGATACTTGCTGAATGTAATACATCGTTGTTGCATAGTTAAAGTGAACGTGCGCCGTTACAAATGACTTACGTGCGTAGTAGTTTTCATTTGAAGATTATTTTCTCAAGCATTAATGCGTTCCGTTCAAGTGATTATAGTTTGCATATAGAATAGGGCAGATGACATCATATCATTGAAGTTTACATATGCACTCGCATATCCCGTACCATACCAGACGCCATTCTCTTACCCCATGTGTTTTATGACTGTTTCTAATTGTGGAATTATTTAGAATCAGGTGTTCAGGGTTTCGCTCCCCGGCGGGATGGTAACACTAGGGAGATTTCGCCCTATATAACAACTTGCTAGTACAAAATTATTGTTACGTATTTAAAAAAAAAAAAAAAATTGGTAATCCCCGTTTTGGATATCCTTTACTTTGTGACCTTTTAAAACTATTTTTACCATATCTTAACTTGTAATCTTGTTCTTAGTTACTCTGAGGAGTCGAATATTTTTTGTTAGCTAGAAATTTCTAAATTAAGAGACCACATCACCACCCTAGAGTAATCCAGACCCTTGGAGGGCGTTCTAATTCTAATCTAATTCCTAATCCCAAATTATGGATGATTGACTAAGATATAACATGTTCTAACGCGATTACTCGTTTCTTTTAATTTGTCGAGTTTCCTTTTCTTGTGTATGTAGTGTAGTTAGGCAACTTTGAAATATGAATTGACGGCTTGATTAACTACGAGTTGTATAAGATGATTAAATATATGTGTATTGAGATATAAATATGTGACATACGTCCATTTATTATGAAAAGTATACTATGAAGTTGAAATATGTCGTTTCGATGTAAACGAAGGGTTTCATTATTCCCCCGGTTGGTTATGTGCGATTGACACTTTGGTTGCCGTAGTTTTCGTATCGTCAACAAATATAAACTTAATGTTCGAGTATACCGTTATTGTCAATCAGTGTAAATTTTTCCTTTGTGTTGTGACATTACCTATATATGTGTTTAACACCTGTTTGTTGTAGTCTTTACTAACTGCATATTGGGTGTCGTAAGAAGGCAGGTTATCGTGACGTGGTTTAACCTTTCATATATCCACGTAATATTGTGAAACCAAAATTTCTTTAACATACTTATATCCCTAGTCCTCTGTGACCTATGAATCTCCAAAAAATCTTGGTGATGTTGTTCATTCAAACTGAAGTTAGTACGAATCCGTCTAAGGCGTCCCTCACAACAAGGACTTCACAATTCTTTGTGCTCGAATTATGTAAAATTAAACTTGATTTTTTGTTGTCAAATAATCGCTAATATATGTCAATTTAAACTATGTGCCTAATTTAGTTACGACATCGAATTAAACTCATTTTAAACTGTAAATTTGGATACTCAGTAGCTTTAAAGATTACGAACATAACTTAATATCTTTGACGTTGATACTAATCTGTTGTGGACTAGTATATATATATTACCTAGTAATAATTGTACCTTTATATAAAAGTAAAGCGTGCATGACGCTCTAAGTGACAACATGGACAAGCGATATCAGTTACATTACTTGGAAAAATAAAGAGAAATTGGACTCGTGTAGTGAATATTTAAGAACTATATCGAAAGAGATTCGATCTCTTGATACGAAAACTGAACTCACGTGACGATCTAAATCCAGTTTACGAAATATACCTAACTATTAATGCATATTTTAAAGACCTTATGTACACTAATATATATATATATATATATATATATAATGTGTGTGTGTGTGTGTGTGTGTGTAATATGTAGCTAATTTCTTTCCTTAATTTTTTTTGTCTATTTTCTTTCGTCAGTAGATATAATAAATGTAAAACCAGTAGTTAGTTTGTAGTTTCCATTCTAAACAATATTGACCTATATATATTGTCTAATATGGTGCAAATGGATGATTGATTGAATGATCATTTTAGTTTAAATCGAAATTTGCAACGTAGTGTAAACTGATAAGTTTTATGTGTATATTTACATTTGAAAAATGTGATTATGTCTTGCTTATGACTTGGTCATGAAGATAACTTACCTGGATTAATACAAAAAGGCTCTACGAAGCAAGTAGAAACAATGAAACTAAACTAGCAATGGTAGCTGTGGGATCCCGAGACTTCAAGAACTCCATTCATGAATAATTAGCTTATCACCTGACTTTTTTCCTTTGACTAACATAAACATAAATTCAAATTGCTGAGTAACATTCCGTATGTGAATGAAGTTTTCTTTTAATCTGAAATCATAATTAATACAGTCAGATTAACATTTTTTTCATTACCTGGACTGGGTCTCGGTGACTCCGACGTGTGGACTTACCTGGATTTAGATCAGTGTTATATGAGCTAGCATCTGTTTACAACAAACCGTTTAGGCTCGATTCTTGGGAATTTAATAGAACAAGAAGTGGCCTTAGTACTGCTTGTATTTTCTCTTCTGTACTCCGACATTTCCTCCATAGCTTTCCTTTTTTCTTACTTCCTCTCTCCCTTCTCTCTTCCCATCTACATCATAGACCGTCTGATATTGTTCTCTTATACCACTTTTCTTTTGTTTTCTACTATTTCTGAGGTAATGGATCTCTCTTAAAAATCAATCAAGTCCTTTTCTTTCTTTCTACTCTTTATCATCATCTCCTTCCTCTCTTATCTTCCGCTTCATTTCCCGTCTTTCTCTCTTAATCTTTTCCTATTTTATCTCGAAACTCGAAACCTGAACAACGACATAACTGGGAGTTATGGCCAGTGTATGCGGTCAAATGAGTTTGAATTCAGTTATATCTTCGAAAGTCCGATATCGAAACCGGTTAACTAATATGTATATACATATTAAATTTAGTAATGAATTCCTCTTTGTTCCATGTGATATATACGATAGTCGTAATTTTTGTTGATTCTCCATGAATCGACGAGAAGCAACAGTTTTATCTGCTCTATAGAAGGCCAGAAAACGTCAATCATGAACTCTGTCAGGTTGTCCTTGGTCATATTTGCACCTTTACCAGCATATGAACGAATATTTGGTGGATCGGGACTTTTGTTGGCTGGAAAGTAGCCTCATTCACGTTTGTGGTAGTTCCTCATTCACGCTACCTTTACAATAGTATTGCTGCATTGCCATAGCGTGGAACGCCTCCTCTTACAGAGGTGTCAAACTGTATCGGTCACTATTGATTACAATAGACGGTGTGCGTTAAGCCATATGCCACATGCCTCCTTTCCTGTATATTCTTCTTGCGCTAATTCCAATATGGCGGCATTTTAGATGTACCCCATGATTCACATTACGTCTATTTAGTGGAGACCTACATGCATTCCTCATATCCTCATGAGCTCAATCTTTCTACTCGCTTCAAAATTAACATGTCATTTCTACACTTTTCTACGTTCTATCTTCGCATTTTGCCCTCATCTTCGAGCCTGCATACGATCTGCCACTAAATACTGTTTCTTTCGGTGCTGAATCCAGTGCTAGCAATCATTTTCAGCAATTGAATTCATCAAAGCGGAATGTTCCCTTGTTAGTAACGACAGAGAAAGGTATATTCTCGAGATGCTAAACTCAAATGAAGAAGTAGTTCTCATTCGCTCTTTTCTGTTGCAGTAGTTTCCAACGCAGTTCATAGAGAATGTAGAAGCGTTGTTTCTCAATCTGAGAAAAGCAGAGAGAAATAAAAGGAGGAGATGTGAGCAAGTGTTCTCAGGGAAAGCGTAGTTATAGATTCTCAAATAATATACCTGCAAACCCATAGACTTCACTTTCAACACTGTTGTTTGGCTGTCAGGTATCTCACTCTTCCTTCCCTCAAACTGGGAGCAAACTCTGACATCACACAGTATTTTGTAGGAAATGAGTGTTCTTTCGCAATTAACATTAAAACCAGAAAAATATTTTCTATCATTTCCAGTTGGAATAGAAGGACAACGACAGAATCTCCGAATGTAAAATCCATGTCAGAAAACCTTACTTATTATCACTTACCGTGTTTGCTCTGTTACCTGTGGGTAGGCGAGCGGGCATGGACGTTTTATAAGACTTTCATTACTTATGTGTTAATTTTGAAGTCGAATAAACTGTTTATTTTGGAGTGAGTTTATTGGAAGAAATCCTTTGTAGTTGTTGAATTTATTTCGTAGTTGAATACTGGAGTAAGAAGACTGTTGTAACTGAGTTTATGGGAGATAATCTAGATTGAGAAATATGATTTGTGTGTGTGCGTAATAAATTAATGAATTGAATCTTAAGCCCAGTCAATCTGTTTTAGCCCAAAACATTATAAGCTGCACCGGTCTTTACATAGTCGTTTAATAACAAGGGGCAGCGATGGCTCAGTGGTAGAGCGTTCACCTCTGGTGCATGGGGTACCAGGTTCAATCCCTGCTCCCGCCAAGTGAACTTTGTGGTGGACAAACACCGTGTGCGTAGGTTTTCTCGGGGTTCTCCCGTTTCCTCCCACTTTCTTCATTTCATCATTTCATTCATTTCTCATAATCACCGTCTCCTTTAGCCTAACCGGCATAATCGTGGAACGTAAAACTCAAAGATTTTCCTTTAATAACAAGTGAACTGTATTTAACAGTAATACTGTGACAGTAATACTGTGAACTGTATTAGTGAATAGTACCACTCTCAAACATTACAGTCGATTTTAAATCCCTATTCCATCAGGCCTTTTTCCATATTGTCAAATAGGAGCTCCTTCATGGCTAAGCGGTTAGCGGACGCGCCTTTAGCGCGAGAGACCCGGGTTCATTCCCGGCGGGAGCTCAAGTGGTTCGGAGTCCACGTTAATCAGTAGGTCCACGTCTCATATAGCCTCGCTGCTGAACGGGACGTTAAACTCAAAATCAACTCAACCATATTGACAAATAAAACATTCTTAGAAGTCTGATAAAGGCAGAGTTAATGTGTTGAAACACCTATTTAAGTTTTACATATTTTTATCGCATAACCTTGCTTAGTGTGGTGTGGTGTTTAGTTTGTCGATTTTTAAACTAGCAGTAATCAGGTTCGAACTCCATATCATTCGCATCGTTGCACTCCTTCGTTGAAATTTTAATTTAATTGTAATTTCCAAACCAGTCGAACTCAAAGGCATACATTGATTTCGTTCATTGCATAAGCATTGCATGAGAATCGATATTTTTTAAAGTAGTCTTTGAAAGTCCGTCGTTTGACTCTCGTGTTCAATCTTAATAAACTTGTAACTTCGATACGCAAATAATTATCAGTACTTCAATTAACGATATTGTATAGTGTTGTTATCTGTTTAATTGTATGGAAATGAACAGCGCAAATGATTGTGGAATTCAGATTCACATTGTTCAGCCAGTAATGGATGACTCAATCAGTAGAAAATTAGAAATAGAATTCCTTTCTCATTATCCTATTCAATTACCTATCGCATTGGTTGCTGACCATTGACTCTACAAAATCACTGCATATTATATTACACATTGTTACAGACTGTATGTTATAATGACTACATATTATGGTACAGATTTCTATTAAATGTTAATTTGTTCATGTTACCCTTACACAAATTAGATCGGAAACCAAGCGTTTCTATAACAAAATCTGGTTTCGTATTTTTGCAGTGATTGGACCGAGTGGACTAAACTTTAAAAAAAGCTGTTTAACAAAACACTTTACATAAACATCTGGCTGCTCCGTAAACTCTGGTAGATTCCCGCAATATGATCACTTTCGCGTAAGCCACGATTAGAAGTTGGAAAGGTTCTACTCTCTTCACGAAACTGATATAATCTGATTTTCGTCAGCTTGTTTTAACAGATCCCTCTTGTTCTTTCTTGATTGGATTGAAGGTTAGCGTCTCTTTCAGCAAAAATGATATAACAGATGTGGATTTAAAGCTTAATGTAGAATCCTGAACCACATCAATATCCACTGGGAAGTCACTCGAGTCTCCTGTGCAGATGCTAGCCGTATAATCAGGAGGGTACTCTCAAATTGTATACTGCCCCCATGATTGCTTATGCTTACAGTTAGTGTTCCCCGTAGGCACGAACCTCAGCTTATCCCACCATGATGTTTCTTTAATGTCCAACTTCCTTGAGACCGGTTTCATTTACAACGGAAAACGCTGATCAGCCTGTCTTTGCCCTCATGAATTACAAACAGAAAACATAGAAATACAGACTAGTTAATTATGCAGGTGAAATTGCTCCGTGTCAGTATGACTTTGATATATACAACCAGAACCCGTTAGCAAATACAACTATAATAGCAGTATGCTAAAACTCAAAACAAACCATAAAATTCGTGTGATTATTTACGTTTTGCCTGCACCATAGAAATTCGTATAAGCTCATATAATCTCTTTGTTAAATCATTAAAATGTTCCAGATATCACAAACTCCAAAACTACTGCTCTTCATTGTATACACGAATGGACAAAGAAATATAAGATCGACTCTTCCAAAGTTATTTTCCAATGTCAGTTCAACAATGAACAATGAACATACTTTTACAAACCATTGTCTAATAACACTGTTCGTTATCGCATCAACACACAAATTCCTTGTCTTGAACATGCTCAGTGGTGTAGTGCTCCCAATATTCCCTCATGTTAGGGTAAATAGGCTAGAACTCTCAGACAGGAAGGTTTCAACAGGTACTCTAAGATATTCAACTTTTACAAATGGATTTATGGTGACAGAAGGACTACTTTCTTATGTCGTCTAGGGCATTGAGCATGCAACATTATTCCATTATTCTGTCGTGGAATTAATAAAGTCAATCTGAAGAATTAATAAACGAAACGGCGATGGAAGTTTTGAAACATTTTGCCATCCTTTCACATTCTCTCGCGCCCTTCCAACTCGTTATACATATCATAAGGTGTATCACAGTCATATGTAAATGATTCTTAAAAGTAGGATTGTGGCACTTGACTTCGCTTGAAGTTTAGAAATTAGAATATAGTTCAGAATTTTGATGCCAAATTCTTAGAGTTGATGAGATTGTCACCAACTAAATTAGAAAAATTATTTGAACTACATAGTCGATGAATAAGCAGGTATAATAACTTAATACGTAGTTTGGCTGCTGAAAATTGAGTTGTTAATTCCAGCAGTTTAATAGCTGTCATTAATCAATGTACAATACCAAAAATTACAATCGAAAACAGCTTTTATTCCAGTAAAATATTTTGCTACCAAATATTACAAAAAGATTATAATTTGTGTGACCCATCCAAAATAATACTATGCCAACCGTCTTTTTGACCAAATAAGCGGTGTTAGAGAAAACTGATAACTTTTCATTGGCAATTATCATGCCAAGACTTGGCGGCTCGTTTTATTCTACCTACGAGTGTCTAAGTAGGTTGGACAAAACACAATCGTCTATCATAACGAAATTAAAACACATTAACAGCTTAATTATTTAAAAAAAAACACCTAAAAATATTTCTTGTGTTATTAGAGTGTTTTAAGCTTACAAATTTTAGAATCCTTTATTCATGGCAATCCTTCATTGGCCTGCTTGTGATGGGAATATTATCTCAACGTAATCGCATCGAACTATGTCAAAGTTGAAAATGAACTATTATTTGTTAAAGTTTACAGCGATCTCAAATTCCAAAAAGATACAATAGTATTTTTTGCTGATGCTTCTAAATGTGGGAGTATCAATAGACATCCCAGAAAGAAATATAACGTTGAAATTTAAACTACCAAAGTTGTTGCAATCCGCCAGGCACTGCTTTACATGAAAAACTCAAAGATCAGTTGCCTGCATCTGTACCGACTCTATAAGTGTTTTAACATCATTGACTAAGACTCCACAGAACTCCAAAATGACTTTGAGTATACTTAACATAAAATCATTATGTCGCTCATTAAGTAAGGGAGAGAGTGATATAACATTCATTTTCAGTACATCCCACGTTGACATCCAAAACATGTCCACCATTAATTTAGGTGCTAAACAATTCTGTATAGAAAAAGTTCATAGCATAACTATAAATGCATCATCATAAAAAGAAATTTGAACAATTTATTCAAAATAAAAATCTTAATACAATTCAATCAGGAAAGCATTTTTTGGTTCAAAAGAAGGAACAGGAATGGGAAGGTTTGGAAAATCATAAAATCATTGTCTAAGTTCAAAATTCTAGTCCTTTGTAAAATCATCTTGTGCACAACCTTTCCTTCGATTAAACTTTAGTACGAAGAGGGAGTTTGAATCTTAGATAATATTATTTTGACCGTGAAACGTTTAAGAGCAGGTGTAGTGATTTCCTACAACAACTAAATAATCTTGAATTTGGCTATTTCTGCTTCAAACAGATCCTGCAACTAAATTGGAATACTACTAATGTAAGATTACTTATTCTTAAATACCTACAACCTACTAGTGTAAATGAATAATAAAGTTGGCATACACCTGATGAAGTATGAAGCGAAAGTGGTCTCGAAATAAAAGACAAGTTCAGTTTAATCAAACTATTATGTATTGGGGAAAGGGAATTTCTTCAGAGTTGACTCGCTGAATACATAGGAATAGACAATGTTTTAAATAGATTATTGTTTTTGTAAAGACAACAAGAACAAGTAATTTTATATTTTTTAAGTAGGACACACAATTTAAGGAAGATAAAAGTTTCTAGCGAGATTCAATTCTAGGAAGTAGCTCACAAGATATGGATCATCTAATGAATTCACCTGATGAAGTGAGAAGGGAAGGAAAGGAAAAGATACCATTGTTTATTTTGTAATGTTAGTTTAATTATACGTTAGCTGTTGGAACTAGAAGAGTTAGTTCCCAGAAGAATAGAAGAATCATTTTCTACCGTGCAATAAAAGAAAGAGTTGCATTGCTGTAAAAAGAATAAATGTATTGAAAGTATGTATTCGTATGTTTTGTTTTATTAAGATAAAAGTGCATATTTTTTTATATGTTTGGAATACATCCACTTGAATCAATAGCTAGCTTCTAACTGTAAGTATAAAATTAGTAATTAAGTATAAAGCGGGAAAACGTAGATCGTTCGACAATATTGAATTTTACAAAATTTTTCTCTCGTGGGGATTATCATTAACATCAACGATTATATCGGGATACGGTCTAGGGGAAAGGTTCCTCTAGAGCTACAAAATATCCCGCGGAGCAATATATCCAATCGTACTCGATATGGATTACCAGCATTTTTACAGTAGGTTTCACCTTCGTATACTCAAATTTCCTGCGGATAAAATCTTCTGAAACCATCACCTATTGAAATACGATGCCATAATCATGTCATTACTTTACAACAGGATCAAGACAAAGACCTATCTCAAATATATTTTTATTTGTTCTTTTATCCTTTCCGTTCTTAGAGAGAATTGGATCATATGGTGTCCATGGGCTCTTAGTTCCTTGTTCCTCATTCATCTGTTAGCATCTACTAAGCTTATCGTGAAAGGTTAAACAAAAATCGTTTAATTTGCTTAATCATAAGAATTATTTTCTTCTATAGTTATTGTATTTGAGAAAAAAGAAAAAGAAACGGTAATTTGGCAGCCCCTAGTTAATTACATTACTCAAACATTGATCAAGGTACGAAGTAATAACTCATATTTAAAAGAAATTTCTTTCTTCTTTTAGCAGCCTGAACCTTAGGATGTTTCTCCATCAACTACAACGGAGATTGAAACTATTGTAGGGCACATATCAGTATTGTTACCCAATTCTTCATTATCCAACAGCAAAATATCTTTTCAACGTACAGCGTTGTTCAAATTAATTTATTTGATTCCTCTTAATAAATTAATAATTCTTGTATATTATTTAAAAGTAAGAAAATAAAGATTAATGAAATTATATTGAAGTTGAGGTCTGGTTCAGTGTTTGATGTTGACACGAGAAACGTATCTCTTTGGGATTACATGGAACAGGACTTATGAAAGACGAGGTTTTACTATTGTTTCTTTCTCTCAAAATTGTGAAAATGCAAGAAAACAGATTCAAATTTAGGCCCACTGTAAACTTTGTATTCTTAGTTGATTCACAGTTTCCAAATGGCGGACTAAACTCTATATGCTCAGAAATATTTCACCTATTATGCAATTTGTACCTGCGCGGAAATCAAATATGGTGTTAAAGATTCAATGCTTAAATTTCCAGAAGAGTGTGGCAATACATTTTCTAAGCTGTGATACAAATCATTTTTGCTAGAATTCTAAAAAAAAAAAGAAAGAAAATCTATGATATCATCCTTTTCTTGACCATTTTTATACATGTTACTGCCACTACGTTAACAGAATAAGGCTTTGCAAAAAAAATATTAGTGCTGTTTTTGAAAAATAATTGATATAATAAGGGTAAAATTATAAATTTGTTCATAGTAATAAAATTTGCATCTAAGTTTATTGTAAATTTCTAAGAATACATCAAACTTCGTAAATTAATATTAAAAATGTACATAAACATAGAAAGACAAAGTTAAAATATTTCTACAAAGGAAATTTTGATTTTGATTTTTTCCATTGAAATCCATTGAAATTTACAGAATATCTGAATCTGTTTCAACTTGACCATTATGCTTTTCCAGTTGCCATGCACAGGGATAAGTAACTACTCAGTGCTTAAAGTTATAAAGCTGAAAATAGTTACTATTCAAACAGGTCCTTATTTTATCACAAAAAAAAAAAAAAAAAAAGACTGAAGCCCAGACACGGAATATTTATAAGAAGATCGAGATTGAAGTGTGATACCTGGAAAAAGTGAGTTATTTATGGGAGAGAAATTCAAGGGAGATTTACACTGGAAACACTCTTGGTAGCACAGCGCTACCGAATTTTCTTGCTATGACGCTACTATCGTATTACAATTCCTGGTCATTTTTTTTCCAAAAACGAATATTTTCTCTTATGAAACAATGGACTGGAAATCCAAGGTATTGAACTTCCTAAACAAAATTTAGTTAACAAAAATTAAGTACGTCTTTCTTTTGGTATTATGTGTTTTATTCCTTATATATTTTAGTCTAAGGAAGGTGGTGAGAGCCACTGTTGCTTAGTAATACGAGCGCTCACAGTAAAAGCAGAAACCGCATTGTGGATTCCTAACTATGTGTAATAATAAAAACCGCAACAGAAACAAAATCTGCGTAGTTCAAACTCATCGTATGCTGTTTCACTAACGTATTGTCAGTCATCATACGAAGTAAATCATTTAGCTCTGGGACTAGCGCTGTAGCTTGTGGTTTCCAACCTCCCACCAAGCTTGGGTGGACGAAACACAGTATGAGTGGATTTTCTCGGAGTTTTCTTGTTTTCTTCCATTTACATCATTTCAACATTATCATCCATATAATTATTACGGTCTTCCTTAGCCTTGAAGCATAATCCTGAAACGTTAAACCAAATAAAAGCGATCCTGGCGAATTAGAATTAATGGAACTGATAAAGTAGAAAATAAAGTAGTATATGGAAATCCATGAAGTAAACGTTGTTAACCAGAAGTTTAGTTCCTGGACTGAGTTCTGGT